>NW_027149872.1:300000-480583 GCF_031143425.1 Pleurodeles waltl | reverse complement strand
TTCCCTAGGTGCCGGCTGAGCTAGAGGCCAAAATCTACAGGTAGGCACTTTGCAAAAAACACCTCTGTTTTCTTTCAAAAATTTGGATGTGTCCACGTTGCGCTTTGGGGTGTGTCCTGTCGCGGGCGCTAGGCCTACCCACACAAGTGAGGTATCATTTTTATCGGGAGACTTGGGGGAACGCTGGGTGGAAGGAAATTTGTGGCTCATCTCAGATTCCAGAACTTTCTGCCACAGAAATGTGAGGAACATGTGTTTTTTTAGCCAATTTTGAGGTTTGCAAAGGATTCTGGGTAACAGAACCTGGTCCGAGCCCTACAAGTCACCCCATCTTGGATTCCCCTAGGTCTCTAGTTTTCAGAAATGCACAGGTTTGGTAGGTTTCCCTAGGTGCCGGCTGAGCTAGAGGCCAAAATATACAGGTAGGCACTTTGCAAAAAACACCTCTGTTTTCTTTCAAAAATTTTGATGTGTCCACGTTGCGCTTTGGGGCGTTTCCTGTCGCGGGCGCTAGGCCTACCCTCACAAGTGAGGTATCATTTTTATCGGGAGACTTGGGGAAACGCTGGGTTGAAGGAAATGTGTTGCTCCCCTCAGATTCTAGAACTTTCTGCCACAGAAATGTGAGGAACGTGTTTTTTTTAGCCAAATTTTGAGGTTTGCAAAGGATTCTGGGTATCAGAACCTGGTCCAAGCCCCACAAGTCACCCCATCTTGGATTCCCCTAGGTCTCTAGTTTTCAGAAATGCACAGGTTTGGTAGGTTTCCCTAGGTGCCGGCTGAGCTAGAGGCCAAAATCTACAGGTAGGCACTTTGCAAAAAACACCTCTGTTTTCTTTCAAAAATTTGGATGTGTCCACGTTGCGCTTTGGGGCGTTTCCTGTCGCGGGCGCTAGGCCTACCCTCACAAGTGAGGTATCATTTTTATCGGGAGACTTGGGGAAACGCTGGGTGGAAGGAAATTTGTTGCTCCCCTCAGATTCTAGAACTTTCTGCCACAGAAATGTGTTTTTTTATCCAAATTTTGATGTTTGCAAAGGATTCTGGGTATCAGAACCTGGTCCGAGCCCAACAAGTCACCCCATCTTGGATTCCCCTAGGTCTCTAGTTTTCAGAAATGCACAGGTTTGGTAGGTTTCCCTAGGTGTCGGCTGAGCTAGAGGCCAAAATCTACAGGTAGGCACTTTGCAAAAAACACCTCTGTTTTCTTTCAAAAATTTGGATGTGTACACGTTGCGCTTTGAGGCATTTCCTGACGCGGGCGCTAGGCCTACCCACACAAGTGAGGTATCATTTTTATCGGGAGACTTGGGGGAACACTGGGTGGAAGGAAATTTGTGGCTCCTCTCAGATTTCAGAACTTTCTGCCACAGAAATGTGAGGAACATGTGTTTTTTTTAGCCATATTTTGAGGTTTGCAAAGGATTCTGGGTAACAGAACCTGGTCCGAGCCCCACAAGTCACCCCATCTTGGATTCCCCTAGGTCTCTAGTTTTCAGAAATGCACAGGTGTGGTAGGTTTCTCTAGGTGCCGGCTGAGCTAGAGGCCAAAATCTACAGGTAGGCACTTTGCAAAAAACACCTCTGTTTTCTTTCAAAAATGTGGATGTGTCCACGTTGCGCTTTGGGGCATTTCCTGTTGTGGGCGCTAGGACTACCCACACAAGTGGGGTATCATTTTTATCGGGAGACTTGGGGGAACGCTGGGTGGCAGGAAATTTGTGGCTCCTCTCAGATTCCAAAACTTTCTGCCACAGAAATGTGAGGAACATGTGTTTTTTTAGCCAAATTTTGAGGTTTGCAAAGGATTCTGGGTAACAGAACCTGGTCCGAGCCCCACAAGTCACCCCATCTTAGATTCCCCTAGGTCTCTAGTTTTCAGAAATGCACAGGTTTGGTAGGTTTCCCTAGGTGCCGGCTGAGCTAGAAGCCAAAATCTACAGGTAGGCACTTTGCAAAAAACACCTCTGTTTTCTTTGAAAAATTTGGATGTGTCCATGTTGCGCGTTGGGGCGTTTCCTGTCGCGGGCGCTAGGCCTACCACACAAGTGGGGTATCATTTTTATCAGGAGACTTGGGGGAACGCTGGGTGGAAAGAAATTTGTGTCTCCTCTCAGATTCCAGAACTTTCTGCCACTGAAATGTGAGGAACATGTGTTTTTTTAGCCAAATTTTGAGGTTTGCAAAGGATTCTGGGTAACAGAACCTGGTCCGAGCCCCACAAGTCACCCCATCTTAGATTCCCCTAGGTCTCTAGTTTTCAGAAATGCACAGGTTTGGTAGGTTTCCCTAAGTGCCGGCTGAGCTAGAGGCCAAAATCTACAGGTAGGCACTTTGCAAAAAACACCTCTGTTTTCTTTGAAAAATTTGGATGTGTCCATGTTGCGCGTTGGGGCGTTTCCTGTCGCGGGCGCTCGGCCTACCACACAAGTGGGGTATCATTTTTATCAGGAGACTTGGGGGAACGCTGGGTGGAAAGAAATTTGTGGCTCCTCTCAGATTCCAGAACTTTCTGCCACTGAAATGTGAGGAACATGTGTTTTTTTAGCCAAATTTTGAGGTTTGCAAAGGATTCTGGGTAACAGAACCTGGTCCGAGCCCCACAAGTCACCCCATCTTGGATTCCCCTAGGTCTCTAGTTTTCAGAAATGCACAGGTTTGGTAGGTTTCCCTAGGTGCCGGCTGAGCTAGAGGCCAAAATCTACAGGTAGGCACTTTGCAAAAAACACCTCTGTTTTCTTTAAAAAATTTGGATGTGTCCATGTTGCGCTTTGGGGTGTTTCCTGTCGCGGGCGCTAGGCCTACCCACACAAGTGAGGTATCATTTTTATCGTGAGACTTGAGGGAATGCTGGGTGGAAGGAAATTTGTGGCTCCTCTCAGATTCCAGAACTTTCTGCCACAGAAATGTGAGGAACATGTGTTTTTTTAGCCAAATATTGAGGTTTGCAAAGGATTCTGGGTAACAGAACCTGGTCCGAGCCCCACAAGTCACCCCATCTTGGATTCCCCTAGGTCTCTAGTTTTCACAAATGCACAGGTTTGGTAGGTTTCCCTAGTTGCCGGCTGAGCTAGAGGCCAAAATCTACAGGTAGGCACTTTACAAAAAACACCTCTGTTTTCTTTCAAAAATTTGGATGTGTCCATGTTGCGCTTTGGGGCGTTTCCTGTCGCGGGCGGTAGACCTACCCACACAAGTGAGGTATCATTTTTATCGGGAGACTTGGGGAAACGCTGGGTGGAAGGAAATGTGTGGCTCCTCTCAGATTCCAGAACTTTCTGCCACAGAAATTTGTAGCCAAATTTTGAGGTTTGCAAAGGATTCTGGGTAACAGAACCTGGTCCGAGCCCCACAAGTCACCCCATCTTGGATTCCCCTAGGTCTCTCGTTTTCAGAAATGCACAGGTTTGGTAGGTTTCCCTAGGTGCCGGCTGAGCTAGAGGCCAAAATCTACAGGTAGGCACTTTGCAAAAAACACCTCTGTTTTCTTTCAAAAATGTGGATGTGTCCACGTTGCGCTTTGGGGCGTTTCCTGTCGTGGGCGCTAGGCCTACCCACACAGGTGAGGTATCATTTTTGTCTGAAGACTTGGGGGAACGCTGGGTGGAAGGAAATTTGTGGCTCCTCTCAGATTCCAAAACTTTCTGCCACAGAAATGTGAGGAACATGTGTTTTTTTAGCCAAATTATGAGGTTTGCAAAGGATTCTGGGTAACAGAACCTGGTCCGAGCCCCACAAGTCACCCCATCTTGGATTCCCCTAGGTCTCTAGTTTTCAGAAATGCACAGGTTTGGTAGGTTTCCCTAGGTGCCGGCTGAGCTAGAGGCCAAAATCTACACGTAGGCACTTTGCAAAAAACACCTCTGTTTTCTTTCAAAAATGTGGATGTGTCCACGTTGCGCTTTGGGGCGTTTCATGTCGCGGGCGCTAGGCCTACCCACACAAGTGAGGTATCATTTTTATCGGGAGACTTGGGGGAATGCTGGGTGGAAGGAAATTTGTGGGTCCTCTCAGATTCCAGAACTTTCTGCCACAGAAATGTGAGGAACATGTGTTTTTTTAGCCAAATATTGAGGTTTGCAAAGGATTCTGGGTAACAGAACCTGGTCCGAGCCCCACAAGTCACCCCATCTTGGATTCCCCTAGGTCTCTAGTTTTCACAAATGCACAGGTTTGGTAGGTTTCCCTAGTTGCCGGCTGAGATAGAGGCCAAAATCTACAGGTAGGCACTTTACAAAAAACACCTCTGTTTTCTTTCAAAAATTTGGATGTGTCCACGTTGCGCTTTGGGGCGTTTCCTGTCGCGGGTGGTAGACCTACCCACACAAGTGAGGTATAATTTTTATCGGGAGACTTGGGGAAACGCTGGGTGGAAGGAAATGTGTGGCTCCTCTCAGATTCCAGAACTTTCTGCCACAGAAATTTGTAGCTAAATTTTGAGGTTTGCAAAGGATTCTGGGTAACAGAACCTGGTCCGAGCCCCACAAGTCACCCCATCTTGGATTCCCCTAGGTCTCTCTTTTTCAGAAATGCACAGGTTTGGTAGGTTTCCCTAGGTGCCGGCAGAGCTAGAGGACAAAATCTACAGGTAGGCACTTTGCAAAAAACACCTCTGTTTTCTTTCAAAAATGTGGATGTGTCCACGTTGCGCTTTGGGGCGTTTCCTGTCACGGGCGCTAGGCCTACCCACACAGGTGAGGTATCATTTTTGTCTGAAGACTTGGGGGAACGCTGGGTGGAAGGAAATTTGTGGCTCCTCTCAGATTCCAAAACTTTCTGCCACAGAAATGTGAGGAACATGTGTTTTTTTAGCCAAATTTTGAGGTTTGCAAAGGATTCTGGGTAACAGAACCTCGTCCGAGCCCCACAAGTCACCCCATCTTGGATTCCCCTAGGTCTCTAGTTTTCAGAAATGTACAGGTTTGGTAGGTTTCCCTAGGTGCCGGCTGAGCTAGAGGCCAAAATCTACACGTAGGCACTTTGCAAAAAACACCTCTGTTTTCTTTAAAAAATGTGGATGTGTCCACGTTGCGCTTTGGGGCGTTTCATGTCGCGGGCGCTAGGCCTACCCACACAAGTGAGGTATCATTTTTATCGGGAGACTTGGGGGAATGCTGGGTGGAAGGAAATTTGTGGTTCCTCTCAGATTCCAGAACTTTCTGCCACAGAAATGTGAGGAACATGTGTTTTTTTTAGCCATATTTTGAGGTTTGCAAAGGATTCTGGGTAACAGAACCTGGTCCGAGCCCCACAAGTCACCCCATCTTGGATTCCCCTAGGTCTCTAGTTTTCAGAAATGCACAGGTGTGGTAGGTTTCTCTAGGTGCCGGCTGAGCTAGAGGCCAAAATCTACAGGTAGGCACTTTGCAAAAAACACCTCTGTTTTCTTTCAAAAATGTGGATGTGTCCACGTTGCGCTTTGGGGCATTTCCTGTTGTGGGCGCTAGGCCTACCCACACAGGTGAGGTATCATTTTTGTCTGAAGACTTGGGGGAACGCTGGGTGGAAGGAAATTTGTGGCTCCTCTCAGATTCCAAAACTTTCTGCCACAGAAATGTGAGGAACATGTGTTTTTTTAGCCAAATTATGAGGTTTGCAAAGGATTCTGGGTAACAGAACCTGGTCCGAGCCCCACAAGTCACCCCATCTTGGATTCCCCTAGGTCTCTAGTTTTCAGAAATGCACAGGTTTGGTAGGTTTCCCTAGGTGCCGGCTGAGCTAGAGGCCAAAATCTACACGTAGGCACTTTGCAAAAAACACCTCTGTTTTCTTTAAAAAATGTGGATGTGTCCACGTTGCGCTTTGGGGCGTTTCATGTCGCGGGCGCTAGGCCTACCCACACAAGTGAGGTATCATTTTTATCGGGAGACTTGGGGGAATGCTGGGTGGAAGGAAATTTGTGGTTCCTCTCAGATTCCAGAACTTTCTGCCACAGAAATGTGAGGAACATGTGTTTTTTTAGCCAAATTTTGAGGTTTGCAAAGGATTCTGGGTAACAGAAACTGGTCCGAGCCCCACAAGTCACCCCATCTTGGATTCCCCTAGGTCTCTAGTTTTCAGAAACGCACAGGTTTGGTAGGTTTCCCTAGGTGCCGGCTGAGCTAGATGCCAAAATCTACAGGTAGGTACTTTGCAAAAAACACCTCTGTTTTCTTTCAAAAATTTGGATGTGTCCACGTTGCGCTTTGGGGTGTTTCCTCTCGCGGGCCCCAGGCCTACCCACACAAGTGAGGTATCATTTTTATCGGGAGACTTGGGGGAACGCTGGGTGGAAGGACATTTGTGGCTCCTCTCAGATTCCAGAACTTTCTGCCACAGAAATGTGAGGAACATGTGTTTTTTTAGCCAAATTGTGAGGTTTGCAAAGAATTCTGGGTATCAGAACCTGGTCCGAGCCCTACAAGTCACCCCATCTTGGATTCCCCTAGGTCTCTAGTTTTCAGAAATGCACAGGTTTGGTAGGTTTCTCTAGGTGCCGGCTCAGCTAGAGGCCAAAATCTACAGGTAGGCACTTTGCAAAAAACACCTCTGTTTTCTTTCAAAAATTTGGATGTGTTCACGTTGCGCTTTGGGGCGTTTCCTGTCACGGGCGCTAGGCCTACCCTCACAAGTGAGGTATCATTTTTATCGGGAGACTTGGGGAAACGCTGGGTTGAAGGAAATTTGTTGCTCCCCTCAGATTCTAGAACTTTCTGCCACAGAAATGTGAGGAACGTGTTTTTTTTAGCCAAATTTTGAGGTTTGCAAAGGATTCTGGGTATCAGAACCTGGTCCGAGCCCCACAAGTCACCCCATCTTGGATTCCCCTAGGTCTCTAGTTTTCAGAAATGCACAGGTTTGGTAGGTTTCCCTAGGTGCCGGCTGAGCTAGAGGCCAAAATCTACAGGTAGGCACTTTGCAAAAAACACCTCTGTTTTCTTTCAAAAATTTGGATGTGTCCACGTTGCGCTTTGGGGCGTTTCCTGTCGCGGGCGCTAGGCCTACCCTCACAAGTGAGGTATCATTTTTATCGGGAGACTTGGGGAAACGCTGGGTGGAAGGAAATTTGTTGCTCCCCTCAGATTCTAGAACTTTCTGCCACAGAAATGTGAGGAACATGTGTTTTTTTAGCCAAATTTTGAGGTTTGCAAAGGATTCTGGGTATCAGAACCTGGTCCGAGCCCCACAAGTCACCCCATCTTGGATTCCCCTAGGTCTCTAGTTTTCAGAAATGCACAGGTTTGGTAGGTTTCCCTAGGTGTCGGCTGAGCTAGAGGCCAAAATCTACAGGTAGGCACTTTGCAAAAAACACCTCTGTTTTCTTTCAAAAATTTGGATGTGTACACGTTGCGCTTTGAGGCGTTTCCTGACGCGGGCGCTAGGCCTACCCACACAAGTGAGGTATCATTTTTATTGGGAGACTTGGGGGAACACTGGGTGGAAGGAAATTTGTGGCTCCTCTCAGATTTCAGATCTTTCTGCCACAGAAATGTGAGGAACATGTGTTTTTTTTAGCCAAATTTTGAGGTTTGCAAAGGATTCTGGGTAACAGAACCTGGTCCGAGCCCCACAAGTCACCCCATCTTGGATTCCCCTAGGTCTCTAGTTTTCAGAAATGCACAGGTGTGGTAGGTTTCTCTAGGTGCCGGCTGAGCTAGATGCCAAAATCTACAGGTAGGCACTTTGCAAAAAACACCTCTGTTTTCTTTAAAAAATGTGGATGTGTCCACGTTGCGCTTTGGGGCGTTTCCTGTTGCGGGCGCTAGGACTACCCACACAAGTGGGGTATCATTTTTATCGGGAGACTTGGGGGAACGCTGGGTGGCAGGAAATTTGTGGCTCCTCTCAGATTCCAAAATTTTCTGCCACAGAAATGTGAGGAACATGTGTTTTTTTAGCCAAATTTTGAGGTTTGCAAAGGATTCTGGGTAACAGAACCTGGTCCGAGCCCCACAAGTCACCCCATCTTAGATTCCCCTAGGTCTCTAGTTTTCAGAAATGCACAGGTTTGGTAGGTTTCCCTAGGTGCCGGCTGAGCTAGAGGCCAAAATCTACAGGTAGCCACTTTGCAAAAAACACCTCTGTTTTCTTTCAAAAATTTGGATGTGTACACGTTGCGCTTTGAGGCATTTCCTGACGCGGGCGCTAGGCCTACCCACACAAGTGAGGTATCATTTTTATCGGGAGACTTGGGGGAACACTGGGTGGAAGGAAATTTGTGGCTCCTCTCAGATTTCAGAACTTTCTGCCACAGAAATGTGAGGAACATGTGGGTTTTTTTGCCAAATTTTGAGGTTTGCAAAGGATTCTGGGTAACAGAACCTGGTCCGAGCCCCACAAGTCATCCCATCTTGGATTCCCCTAGGTCTCTAGTTTTCAGAAATGCACAGGTGTGGTAGGTTTCTCTAAGTTCCGGCTGAGCTAGATGCCAAAATCTACAGGTAGGCACTTTGCAAAAAACAACTCTGTTTTCTTTAAAAAATGTGGATGTGTCCACGTTGCGCTTTGGGGCGTTTCCTGTTGCGGGCGCTAGGACTACCCACACAAGTGGGGTATCATTTTTATCGGGAGACTTGGGGGAACGCTGGGTGGCAGGAAATTTGTGGCTCCTCTCAGATTCCAAAACTTTCTGCCACAGAAATGTGAGGAACATGTGTTTTTTTAGCCAAATTTTGAGGTTTGCAAAGGATTCTGGGTAACAGAACCTGGTCCGAGCCCCACAAGTCACCCCATCTTAGATTCCCCTAGGTCTCTAGTTTTCAGAAATGCACAGGTTTGGTAGGTTTCCCTAGGTGCCGGCTGAGCTAGAGGCCAAAATCTACAGGTAGCCACTTTGCAAAAAACACCTCTGTTTTCTTTCAAAAATTTGGATGTCTCCACGTTGCGCTTTGGGGCGTTTCCTGTCGCGGGCGCTAGGCCTACCCACACAAGTGGGGTATCATTTTTATCGGGAGACTTGGGGGAACGCTGGGCGGAAAGAAATTTGTGGCTCCTCTCAGATTCCAGAACTTTCTGCCACAGAAATGTGAGGAACATGTGTTTTTTTAGCCAAATTTTGAGGTTTCCAAAGGATTCTGGGTAACAGAACCTGGTCCGAGCCCCACAAGTCACCCCATCTTAGATTCCCCTAGGTCTCTAGTTTCCAGAAATGCACAGGTTTGGTAGGTTTCCCTAGGTGCCGGCTGAGCTAGAGGCCAAAATCTACAGGTAGGCACTTTGCAAAAAACACCTCTGTTTTCTTTAAAAAATTTGGATGTGTCCACCTTGCGCTTTGGGGCGTTTCCTGTTGCGGGCGCTAGGCCTACCACACAAGTGGGGTATCATTTTTATCAGGAGACTTGGGGGAACGCTGGGTGGAAAGAAATTTGTGGCTCCTCTCAGATTCCAGAACTTTCTGCCACTTAAATGTGAGGAACATGTGTTTTTTTAGCCAAATTTTGAGGTTTGCAAAGGATTCTGGGTAACAGAACCTGGTCCGAGCCCCACAAGTCACCCCATCTTGGATTCCCCTAGGTCTCTAGTTTTCAGAAATGCACAGGTTTGGTAGGTTTCCCTAGGTGCCAGCTGAGCTAGAGGCCAAAATCTACAGGTAGGCACTTTGCAAAAAACACCTCTGTTTTCTTTCAAAAATTTGGATGTGTCCACCTTGCGCTTTGGGGCGTTACGCGGGCGCTAGGCCTACCACACAAGTGGGGTATCATTTTTATCAGGAGACTTGGGGGAACGCTGGGTGGAAAGAAATTTGTGGCTCCTCTCAGATTCCAGAACTTTCTGCCACTGAAATGTGAGGAACATGTGTTTTTTTAGCCAAATTTTGAGGTTTGCAAAGGATTCTGGGTAACAGAACCTGGTCCGAGCCCCACAAGTCACCCCATCTTGGATTCTCCTAGGTCTCTAGTTTTCAGAAATGCACAGGTGTGGTAGGTTTCTCTAGGTGCTGGCTGAGCTAGAGGCCAAAATCTACAGGTAGGCACTTTGCAAAAAACACCTCTGTTTTCTTTGAAAAATTTGGATGTGTCCATGTTGCGCGTTGGGGCGTTTCCTGTCGCGGACGCTAGGCCTACCACACAAGTGGGGTATCATTTTTATCAGGAGACTTGGGGGAACGCTGGGTGGAAAGAAATTTGTGGCTCCTCTCAGATTCCAGAACTTTCTGCCACTGAAATGTGAGGAACATGTGTTTTTTTAGCCAAATTTTGAGGTTTGCAAAGGATTCTGGGTAACAGAACCTGGTCCGAGCCCCACAAGTCACCCCATCTTGGATTCCCCTAGGTCTCTAGTTTTCAGAAATGCACAGGTTTGGTAGGTTTCCCTAGGTGCCGGCTGAGCTAGAGGCCAAAATCTACAGGTAGGCACTTTGCAAAAAACACCTCTGTTTTCTTTCAAAAATTTGGATGTGTCCACGTTGCGCTTTGGGGTGTTTCCTGTCGCGGGCGCTAGGCCTACCCACACAGGTGAGGTATCATTTTTATTGGGACACTTGAGGGAATGCTGGGTGGAAGGAAATTTGTGGCTCCTCTCAGATTCCAGAACTTTCTGCCACAGAAATGTGAGGAACATGTGTTTTTTTAGCCAAATATTGAGGTTTGCAAAGGATTCTGGGTAACAGAACCTGGTCCGAGCCCCACAAGTCACCCCATCTTGGATTCCCCTAGGTCTCTAGTTTTCAGAAATGCACAGGTTTGGTAGGTTTCCCTAGTTGCCGGCTGAGCTAGAGGCCAAAATCTACAGGTAGGCACTTTACAAAAAACACCTCTGTTTTCTTTCAAAAATTTGGATGTGTCCACGTTGCGCTTTGGGGCGTTTCCTGTTGCGGGCGCTAGGACTACCCACACAAGTGGGGTATCATTTTTATCGGGAGACTTGGGGGAACGCTGGGTGGCAGGAAATTTGTGGCTCCTCTCAGATTCCAAAACTTTCTGCCACAGAAATGTGAGGAACATGTGTTTTTTTAGCCAAATTTTGAGGTTTGCAAAGGATTCTGGGTAACAGAACCTGGTCCGAGCCCCACAAGTCACCCCATCTTAGATTCCCCTAGGTCTCTAGTTTTCAGAAATGCACAGGTTTGGTAGGTTTCCCTAGGTGCCGGCTGAGCTAGAGGCCAAAATCTACAGGTAGGCACTTTGCAAAAAACAACTCTGTTTTCTTTAAAAAAATGTGGATGTGTCCACGTTGCGCTTTGGGGCGTTTCCTGTTGCGGGCGCTAGGACTACCCACACAAGTGGGGTATCATTTTTATCGGGAGACTTGGGGGAACGCTGGGTGGCAGGAAATTTGTGGCTCCTCTCAGATTCCAAAACTTTCTGCCACAGAAATGTGAGGAACATGTGTTTTTTTAGCCAAATTTTGAGGTTTGCAAAGGATTCTGGGTAACAGAACCTGGTCCGAGCCCCACAAGTCACCCCATCTTAGATTCCCCTAGGTCTCTAGTTTTCAGAAATGCACAGGTTTGGTAGGTTTCCCTAGGTGCCGGCTGAGCTAGAGGCCAAAATCTACAGGTAGCCACTTTGCAAAAAACACCTCTGTTTTCTTTCAAAAATTTGGATGTCTCCACGTTGCGCTTTGGGGCGTTTCCTGTCGCGGGCGCTAGGCCTACCCACACAAGTGGGGTATCATTTTTATCGGGAGACTTGGGGGAACGCTGGGCGGAAAGAAATTTGTGGCTCCTCTCAGATTCCAGAACTTTCTGCCACAGAAATGTGAGGAACATGTGTTTTTTTAGCCAAATTTTGAGGTTTGCAAAGGATTCTGGGTAACAGAACCTGGTCCGAGCCCCACAAGTCACCCCATCTTAGATTCCCCTAGGTCTCTAGTTTCCAGAAATGCACAGGTTTGGTAGGTTTCCCTAGGTGCCGGCTGAGCTAGAGGCCAAAATCTACAGGTAGGCACTTTGCAAAAAACACCTCTGTTTTCTTTCAAAAATTTGGATGTGTCCACCTTGCGCTTTGGGGTGTTTCCTGTTGCGGGCGCTAGGCCTACCACACAAGTGGGGTATCATTTTTATCAGGAGACTTGGGGGAACGCTGGGTGGAAAGAAATTTGTGGCTCCTCTCAGATTCCAGAACTTTCTGCCACTGAAATGTGAGGAACATGTGTTTTTTTAGCCAAATGTTGAGGTTTGCAAAGGATTCTGGGTAACAGAACCTGGTCCGAGCCCCACAAGTCACCCCATCTTGGATTCCCCTAGGTCTCTAGTTTTCAGAAATGCACAGGTTTGGTAGGTTTCCCTAGGTGCCAGCTGAGCTAGAGGCCAAAATCTACAGGTAGGCACTTTGCAAAAAACACCTCTGTTTTCTTTCAAAAATTTGGATGTGTCCACCTTGCGCTTTGGGGCGTTACCTGTTGCGGGCGCTAGGCCTACCACACAAGTGGGGTATCATTTTTATCAGGAGACTTGGGGGAACGCTGGGTGGAAAGAAATTTGTGGCTCCTCTCAGATTCCAGAACTTTCTGCCACTGAAATGTGAGGAACATGTGTTTTTTTAGCCAAATTTTGAGGTTTGCAAAGGATTCTGGGTAACAGAACCTGGTCCGAGCCCCACAAGTCACCCCATCTTGGATTCTCCTAGGTCTCTAGTTTTCAGAAATGCACAGGTTTGGTAGGTTTCCCTAGGTGCTGGCTGAGCTAGAGGCCAAAATCTACAGGTAGGCACTTTGCAAAAAACACCTCTGTTTTCTTTGAAAAATTTGGATGTGTCCATGTTGCGCGTTGGGGCGTTTCCTGTCGCGGGCGCTAGGCCTACCACACAAGTGGGGTATCATTTTTATCAGGAGACTTGGGGGAACGCTGGGTGGAAAGAAATTTGTGGCTCCTCTCAGATTCCAGAACTTTCTGCCACTGAAATGTGAGGAACATGTGTTTTTTTAGCCAAATTTTGAGGTTTGCAAAGGATTCTGGGTAACAGAACCTGGTCCGAGCCCCACAAGTCACCCCATCTTGGATTCCCCTAGGTCTCTAGTTTTCAGAAATGCACAGGTTTGGTAGGTTTCCCTAGGTGCCGGCTGAGCTAGAGGCCAAAATCTACAGGTAGGCACTTTGCAAAAAACACCTCTGTTTTCTTTCAAAAATGTGGATGTGTCCACGTTGCGCTTTGGGGTGTTTCCTGTCGCGGGCGCTAGGCCTACCCACACAGGTGAGGTATCATTTTTATTGGGACACTTGAGGGAATGCTGGGTGGAAGGAAATTTGTGGCTCCTCTCAGATTCCAGAACTTTCTGCCACAGAAATGTGAGGAACATGTGTTTTTTTAGCCAAATATTGAGGTTTGCAAAGGATTCTGGGTAACAGAACCTGGTCCGAGCCCCACAAGTCACCCCATCTTGGATTCCCCTAGGTCTCTACTTTTCAGAAATGCACAGGTTTGGTAGGTTTCCCTAGTTGCCGGCTGAGCTAGAGGCCAAAATCTACAGGTAGGCACTTTACAAAAAACACCTCTGTTTTCTTTCAAAAATTTGGATGTGTCCACGTTGCGCTTTGGGGCGTTTCCTGTCGCGGGCGGTAGACCTACCCACACAAGTGAGGTATCATTTTTATTGGGAGACTTGGGGAAACGCTGGGTGGAAGGAAATGTGTGGCTCCTCTCAGATTCCAGAACTTTCTGCCAAAGAAATGTGAGGAACATGTGTTTTTGTAGCCAAATTCTGAGGTTTGCAAAGGATTCTGGGTAACAGAACCTGGTCCGAGCCCCACAAGTCACCCCATCTTGGATTCCCCTAGGTCTCTCGTTTTCAGAAATGCACAGGTTTGGTAGGTTTCCCTAGGTGCCGGCTGAGCTAGAGGCCAAAATCTACAGGTAGGCACTTTGCAAAAAACACCTCTGTTTTCTTTCAAAAATGTGGATGTGTCCACGTTGCGCTTTGGGGCGTTTCCTGTTGCGGGCGCTAGGCCTACCCACACAGGTGAGGTATTATTTTTGTCTGAAGACTTGGGGGAACGCTGGGTGGAAGGAAATTTGTGACTCCTCTCAGATTCCAAAACTTTCTGCCACAGAAATGTGAGGAACATGTGTTTTTTTAGCCAAATTTTGAGGTTTGCAAAGGATTCTGGGTAACAGAACCTGGTACAAGCCCCACAAGTCACCCCATCTTGGATTCCCCTAGGTCTCTAGTTTTCAGAAATGCACAGGTTTGGTAGGTTTCCCTAGGTGCCGGCTGAGCTAGAGGCCAAAACCTACAGGTAGGCACTTTGCAAAAAACACCTCTGTTTTCTTTCAAAAATGTGGATGTGTCCACGTTGCGCTTTGGGGCGTTTCCTGTCGCGGGCGCTAGGCCTACCCACACAAGTGAGGTATCATTTTTATCGGGGGACTTGGGGGAATGCTGGGTGGAAGGAAATTTGTGGCTCCTCTCAGATTCCAGAACTTTCTGCCACAGAAATGTGAGGAACATGTGTTTTTGTAGCCAAATTTTGAGGTTTGCAAAGGATTCTGGGTAACAGAACCTGGTCCGAGCCCCACAAGTCACCCCATCTTGGATTCCCCTAGGTCTCTAGTTTTCAGAAATGCACAGGTTTGGTAGGTTTCCCTAGGTGCTGGCTGAGCTAGAGGCCAAAATCTACAGGTAGGCACTTTGCAAAAAACACCTCTGTTTTCTTTCAAAAATTTGGATGTGTCCACCTTGCGCTTTGGGGTGTTTCCTGTTGCGGGCGCTAGGCCTACCACACAAGTGGGGTATCATTTTTATCAGGAGACTTGGGGGAACGCTGGGTGGAAAGAAATTTGTGGCTCCTCTCAGATTCCAGAACTTTCTGCCACTGAAATGTGAGGAACATGTGTTTTTTTAGCCAAATGTTGAGGTTTGCAAAGGATTCTGGGTAACAGAACCTGGTCCGAGCCCCACAAGTCACCCCATCTTGGATTCCCCTAGGTCTCTAGTTTTCAGAAATGCACAGGTTTGGTAGGTTTCCCTAGGTGCCAGCTGAGCTAGAGGCCAAAATCTACAGGTAGGCACTTTGCAAAAAACACCTCTGTTTTCTTTCAAAAATTTGGATGTGTCCACCTTGCGCTTTGGGGCGTTACCTGTTGCGGGCGCTAGGCCTACCACACAAGTGGGGTATCATTTTTATCAGGAGACTTGGGGGAACGCTGGGTGGAAAGAAATTTGTGGCTCCTCTCAGATTCCAGAACTTTCTGCCACTGAAATGTGAGGAACATGTGTTTTTTTAGCCAAATTTTGAGGTTTGCAAAGGATTCTGGGTAACAGAACCTGGTCCGAGCCCCACAAGTCACCCCATCTTGGATTCTCCTAGGTCTCTAGTTTTCAGAAATGCACAGGTTTGGTAGGTTTCCCTAGGTGCTGGCTGAGCTAGAGGCCAAAATCTACAGGTAGGCACTTTGCAAAAAACACCTCTGTTTTCTTTGAAAAATTTGGATGTGTCCATGTTGCGCGTTGGGGCGTTTCCTGTCGCGGGCGCTAGGCCTACCACACAAGTGGGGTATCATTTTTATCAGGAGACTTGGGGGAACGCTGGGTGGAAAGAAATTTGTGGCTCCTCTCAGATTCCAGAACTTTCTGCCACTGAAATGTGAGGAACATGTGTTTTTTTAGCCAAATTTTGAGGTTTGCAAAGGATTCTGGGTAACAGAACCTGGTCCGAGCCCCACAAGTCACCCCATCTTGGATTCCCCTAGGTCTCTAGTTTTCAGAAATGCACAGGTTTGGTAGGTTTCCCTAGGTGCCGGCTGAGCTAGAGGCCAAAATCTACAGGTAGGCACTTTGCAAAAAACACCTCTGTTTTCTTTCAAAAATGTGGATGTGTCCACGTTGCGCTTTGGGGTGTTTCCTGTCGCGGGCGCTAGGCCTACCCACACAGGTGAGGTATCATTTTTATTGGGACACTTGAGGGAATGCTGGGTGGAAGGAAATTTGTGGCTCCTCTCAGATTCCAGAACTTTCTGCCACAGAAATGTGAGGAACATGTGTTTTTTTAGCCAAATATTGAGGTTTGCAAAGGATTCTGGGTAACAGAACCTGGTCCGAGCCCCACAAGTCACCCCATCTTGGATTCCCCTAGGTCTCTACTTTTCAGAAATGCACAGGTTTGGTAGGTTTCCCTAGTTGCCGGCTGAGCTAGAGGCCAAAATCTACAGGTAGGCACTTTACAAAAAACACCTCTGTTTTCTTTCAAAAATTTGGATGTGTCCACGTTGCGCTTTGGGGCGTTTCCTGTCGCGGGCGGTAGACCTACCCACACAAGTGAGGTATCATTTTTATTGGGAGACTTGGGGAAACGCTGGGTGGAAGGAAATGTGTGGCTCCTCTCAGATTCCAGAACTTTCTGCCAAAGAAATGTGAGGAACATGTGTTTTTGTAGCCAAATTTTGAGGTTTGCAAAGGATTCTGGGTAACAGAACCTGGTCCGAGCCCCACAAGTCACCCCATCTTGGATTCCCCTAGGTCTCTCGTTTTCAGAAATGCACAGGTTTGGTAGGTTTCCCTAGGTGCCGGCTGAGCTAGAGGCCAAAATCTACAGGTAGGCACTTTGCAAAAAACACCTCTGTTTTCTTTCAAAAATGTGGATGTGTCCACGTTGCGCTTTGGGGCGTTTCCTGTTGCGGGCGCTAGGCCTACCCACACAGGTGAGGTATTATTTTTGTCTGAAGACTTGGGGGAACGCTGGGTGGAAGGAAATTTGTGACTCCTCTCAGATTCCAAAACTTTCTGCCACAGAAATGTGAGGAACATGTGTTTTTTTAGCCAAATTTTGAGGTTTGCAAAGGATTCTGGGTAACAGAACCTGGTCCAAGCCCCACAAGTCACCCCATCTTGGATTCCCCTAGGTCTCTAGTTTTCAGAAATGCACAGGTTTGGTAGGTTTCCCTAGGTGCCGGCTGAGCTAGAGGCCAAAACCTACAGGTAGGCACTTTGCAAAAAACACCTCTGTTTTCTTTCAAAAATGTGGATGTGTCCACGTTGCGCTTTGGGGCGTTTCCTGTCGCGGGCGCTAGGCCTACCCACACAAGTGAGGTATCATTTTTATCGGGGGACTTGGGGGAATGCTGGGTGGAAGGAAATTTGTGGCTCCTCTCAGATTCCAGAACTTTCTGCCACAGAAATGTGAGGAACATGTGTTTTTGTAGCCAAATTTTGAGGTTTGCAAAGGATTCTGGGTAACAGAACCTGGTCCGAGCCCCACAAGTCACCCCATCTTGGATTCCCCTAGGTCTCTAGTTTTCAGAAATGCACAGGTTTGGTAGGTTTCCCTAGGTGCCGGCTGAGCTAGAGGCCAAAATCTACAGGTAGGCACTTTGCAAAAAACACCTCTGTTTTCTTTCAAAAATGTGGATGTGTCCACATTGCACTTTGGGGCGTTTCCTGTCGCGGGCGCTAGGCCTACCCACACAGGAGAGGTATCATTTTTGTCTGAAGACTTGGGGGAACGCTGGGTGGAAGGAAATTTGTGGCTCCTCTCAGATTCCAAAACTTTCTGCCACAGAAATGTGAGGAACATGTGTTTTTTTAGCCAAATTTTGAGGTTTGCAAAGGATTCTGGGTAACAGAACCTGGTCCGAGCCCCACAAGTCACCCCATCTTGGATTCCCCTAGGTCTCTAGTTTTCAGAAATGCACAGGTTTGGTAGGTTTCCCTAGGTGCCGGCTGAGCTAGAGGCCAAAATCTACACGTAGGCACTTTGCAAAAAACACCTCTGTTTTCTTTCAAAAATGTGGATGTGTCCACGTTGCGCTTTGGGGCGTTTCCTGTCGCGGGCGCTAGGCCTACCAACACAAGTGAGGTATCATTTTTTCCGGGAGACTTGGGGGAATGCTGGGTGGAATGAAATTTGTGGTTCCTCTCAGATTCCAGAACTTTCTGCCACAGAAATGTGAGGAACATGTGTTTTTTTAGCCAAATTTTGAGGTTTGCAAAGGATTCTGGGTAACAGAACCTGGTCCGAGCCCCACAAGTCACCCCATCTTGGATTCCCCTAGGTCTCTAGTTTTCAGAAATGCACAGGTTTGGTAGGTTTCTCTAGGTGCCGGCTGAGCTAGAGGCCAAAATCTACAGGTAGGCACTTTGCAAAAAACACCTCTGTTTTCTTTCAAAAATTTGGATGTGTCCACGTTGCGCTTTGGGGTGTTTCCTGTCGCGGGCGCTAGGCCTACCCACACAAGTGAGGTATCATTTTTATCGGGAGACTTGGGGGAACGCTGGGTGGAAGGACATTTGTGGGTCCTCTCAGATTCCAGAACTTTCTGCCACAGAAATGTGAGGAACATGTGTTTTTTTAGCCAAATTTTGAGGTTTGCAAAGGATTCTGGGTAACAGAACCTGGTCCGAGCCCTACAAGTCACCCCATCTTGGATTCCCCTAGGTCTCTAGTTTTCAGAAATGCACAGGTTTGGTAGGTTTCCCTAGGTGCCGGCTGAGCTAGAGGCCAAAATCTACAGGTAGGCACTTTGCAAAAAACACCTCTGTTTTCTTTGAAAAATTTGGATGTGTCCACGTTGCGCTTTGGGGCGTTTCCTGTCGTGGGCGCTAGGCCTACCCTCACAAGTGAGGTATCATTTTTATCGGGAGACTTGGGGAAACGCTGGGTTGAAGGAAATTTGTTGCTCCCTTCAGATTCAAGAACTTTCTGCCACAGAAATGTGAGGAACGTGTTTTTTTTTGCCACATTTTGAGGTTTGCAAAGAATTCTGGGTATCAGAACCTGGTCCGAGCCCCACAAGTCACCCCATCTTGGATTCCCCTAGGTCTCTAGTTTTCAGAAATGCACAGGTTTGGTAGGTTTCCCTAGGTGCCGGCTGAGCTAGAGGCCAAAATCTACAGGTAGGCACTTTGCAAAAAACACCTCTGTTTTCTTTCAAAAATTTGGATGTGTCCACCTTGCGCTTTGGGGCCTTTCCTGTTGCGGGCTCTAGGCCTACCACACAAGTGGGGTATCATTTTTATCGGGAGACTTGGGGAAACGCTGGGTGGAAAGAAATTTGTGGCTCCTCTCAGATTCCAGAACTTTCTGCCACTGAAATGTGAGGAACATGTGTTTTTTTAGCCAAATTTTGAGGTTTGCAAAGGATTCTGGGTAACAGAACCTGGTCCGAGCCCCACAAGTCACCCCATCTTGGATTCTCCTAGGTCTCTAGTTTTCAGAAATGCACAGGTTTGGTAGGTTTCCCTAGGTGCCGGCTGAGCTAGAGGCCAAAATCTACAGGTAGGCACTTTGCAAAAAAGACCTCTGTTTTCTTTGAAAAATTTGGATGTGTCCATGTTGCGCGTTGGGGCGTTTCCTGTCGCGGGCGCTAGGCCTACCATACAAGTGGGGTATCATTTTTATCGGGAGACTTGGAGGAACGCTGGGTGGAAAGAAATTTGTGGCTCCTCTCAGATTCCAGAACTTTCTGCCACTGAAATGTGAGGAACATGTGTTTTTTTAGCCAAATTTTGAGGTTTGCAAAGGATTCTGGGTAACAGAACCTGATCCGAGCCCCACAAGTCACCCCATCTTGGATTCCCCTAGGTCTCTAGTTTTCAGAAATGCACAGGTTTGGTAGGTTTCCCTAGGTGCCGGCTGAGCTAGAGGCCAAAATCTACAGGCAGGCACTTTGCAAAAAACACCTCTGTTTTCTTTCAAAAATGTGGATGTGTCCACGTTGCGCTTTGGGGTGTTTCCTGTCGCGGGCGCTAGGCCTACCCACACAGGTGAGGTATCATTTTTATCGGGAGACTTGAGGGAATGCTGGGTGGAAGGAAATTTGTGGCTCCTCTCAGATTCCAGAACGTTCTGCCACAGAAATGTGAGGAACATGTGTTTTTTTAGCCAAATATTGAGGTTTGCAAAGGATTCTGGGTAACAGAACCTGGTCCGAGCCCCACAAGTCACCCCATCTTGGATTCCCCTAGGTCTCTAGTTTTCAGAAATGCACAGGTTTGGTAGGTTTCCCTAGTTGCCGGCTGAGCTAGAGGCCAAAATCTACAGGTAGGCACTTTACAAAAAACACCTCTGTTTTCTTTCAAAAATTTGGATGTGTCCACGTTGCGCTTTGGGGCGTTTCCTGTCGCGGGCGGTAGACCTACCCACACAAGTGAGGTATCATTTTTATCGGGAGACTTGGGGAAACGCTGGGTGGAAGGAAATGTGTGGCTCCTCTCAGATTCCAGAACTTTCTGCCACTGAAATGTGAGGAACATGTGTTTTTGTAGCCAAATTTTGAGGTTTGCAAAGGATTCTGGGTAACAGAACCTGGTCTGAGCCCCACAAGTCACCCCATCTTGGATTCCCCTAGGTCTCTAGTTTTCAGAAATGCACAGGTTTGGTAGGTTTCCCTAGGTGCCGGCTGAGCTAGAGGCCAAAATCTACAGGTAGGCACTTTGCAAAAAACACCTCTGTTTTCTTTCAAAAATGTGGATGTGTCCACGTTGCGCTTTGGGGCGTTTCCTGTCGCGGGCGCTAGGCCTACCCACACAGGTGAGGTATTATTTTTGTCTGAAGACTTGGGGGAACGCTGGGTGGAAGGAAATTTGTGACTCCTCTCAGATTCCAAAACTTTCTGCCACAGAAATGTGAGGAACATGTGTTTTTTTAGCCAAATTTTGAGGTTTGCAAAGGATTCTGGGTAACAGAACCTGGTCCAAGCCCCACAAGTCACCCCATCTTGGATTCCCCTAGGTCTCTAGTTTTCAGAAATGCACAGGTTTGGTAGGTTTCCCTAGGTGCCGGCTGAGCTAGAGGCCAAAATCTACAGGTAGGCACTTTGCAAAAAACACCTCTGTTTTCTTTCAAAAATGTGGATGTGTCCACGTTGCACTTTGGGGCGTTTCCTGTCGCGGGCGCTAGGCCTACCCACACAGGTGAGGTATCATTTTTGTCTGAAGACTTGGGGGAACGCTGGGTGGAAGGAAATTTGTGGCTCCTCTCAGATTCCAAAACTTTCTGCCACAGAAATGTGAGGAACATGTGTTTTTTTAGCCAAATTTTGAGGTTTGCAAAGGATTCTGGGTAACAGAACCTGGTCCGAGCCCCACAAGTCACCCCATCTTGGATTCCCCTAGGTCTCTAGTTTTCAGAAATGCACAGGTTTGGTAGGTTTCCCTAGGTGCCGGCTGAGCTAGAGGCCAAAATCTACACGTAGGCACTTTGCAAAAAACACCTCTGTTTTCTTTCAAAAATGTGGATGTGTCCACGTTGCGCTTTGGGGCGTTTCCTGTCGCGGGCGCTAGGCCTACCAACACAAGTGAGGTATCATTTTTATCGGGAGACTTGGGGGAATGCTGGGTGGAAGGAAATTTGTGGTTCCTCTCAGATTCCAGAACTTTCTGCCACAGAAATGTGAGGAACATGTGTTTTTTTAGCCAAATTTTGAGGTTTGCAAAGGATTCTGGGTAACAGAACCTGGTCCGAGCCCCACAAGTCACCCCATCTTGGATTCCCCTAGGTCTCTAGTTTATAGAAATGCACAGGTTTGGTAGGTTTCTCTAGGTGCCGGCTGAGCTAGAGGCCAAAATCTACAGGTAGGCACTTTGCAAAAAACACCTCTGTTTTCTTTCAAAAATTTGGATGTGTCCACGTTGCGCTTTGGGGTGTTTCCTGTCGCGGGCGCTAGGCCTACCCACACAAGTGAGGTATCATTTTTATCGGGAGACTTGGGGGAACGCTGGGTGGAAGGACATTTGTGGGTCCTCTCAGATTCCAGAACTTTCTGCCACAGAAATGTGAGGAACATGTGTTTTTTTAGCCAAATTTTGAGGTTTGCAAAGGATTCTGGGTAACAGAACCTGGTCCGAGCCCTACAAGTCACCCCATCTTGGATTCCCCTAGGTCTCTAGTTTTCAGAAATGCACAGGTTTGGTAGGTTTCCCTAGGTGCCGGCTGAGCTAGAGGCCAAAATCTACAGGTAGGCACTTTGCAAAAAACACCTCTGTTTTCTTTCAAAAATGTGGATGTGTCCACGTTGCGCTTTGGGGCGTTTCCTGTCGCGGGCGCTAGGCCTACCCACACAGGTGAGGTATTATTTTTGTCTGAAGACTTGGGGGAACGCTGGGTGGAAGGAAATTTGTGACTCCTCTTAGATTCCAGAACTTTCTGCCACAGAAATGTGAGGAACATGTGTTTTTTTAGCCAAATTTTGAGGTTTGCAAAGGATTCTGGTTAACAGAACCTGGTCCGAGCCCCACAAGTCACCCCATCTTAGATTCCCCTAGGTCTCTAGTTTTCAGAAATGCACAGGTTTGGTAGGTTTCCCTAGGTGGCGGCTGAGCTAGAGGCCAAAATCTACAGGTAGGCACTTTGCAAAAAACACCTCTGTTTTCTTTGAAAAATTTGGATGTGTCCATGTTGCGCGTTGGGGCGTTTCCTGTCGCGGGCGCTAGGCCTACCACACAAGTGGGGTATCATTTTTATCAGGAGACTTGGGGGAACGCTGGGTGGAAAGAAATTTGTGGCTCCTCTCAGATTCCAGAACTTTCTGCCACTGAAATGTGAGGAACATGTGTTTTTTTAGCCAAATTTTGAGTTTTGCAAAGGATTCTGGGTAACAGAACCTGATCCGAGCCCCACAAGTCACCCCATCTTGGATTCCCCTAGGTCTCTAGTTTTCAGAAATGCACAGGTTTGGTAGGTTTCCCTAGGTGCCGGCTGAGCTAGAGGCCAAAATCTACAGGCAGGCACTTTGCAAAAAACACCTCTGTTTTCTTTCAAAAATGTGGATGTGTCCACGTTGCGCTTTGGGGTGTTTCCTGTCGCGGGCGCTAGGCCTACCCACACAGGTGAGGTATCATTTTTATCGGGAGACTTGAGGGAATGCTGGGTGGAAGGAAATTTGTGGCTCCTCTCAGATTCCAGAACTTTCTGCCACAGAAATGTGAGGAACATGTGTTTTTTTAGCCAAATATTGAGGTTTGCAAAGGATTCTGGGTAACAGAACCTGGTCCGAGCCCCACAAGTCACCCCATCTTGGATTCCCCTAGGTCTCTAGTTTTCAGAAATGCACAGGTTTGGTAGGTTTCCCTAGTTGCCGGCTGAGCTAGAGGCCAAAATCTACAGGTAGGCACTTTACAAAAAACACCTCTGTTTTCTTTCAAAAATTTGGATGTGTCCACGTTGCGCTTTGGGGCGTTTCCTGTCGCGGGCGGTAGACCTACCCACACAAGTGAGGTATCATTTTTATCGGGAGACTTGGGGGAACGCTGGGTGGAAGGACATTTGTGGGTCCTCTCAGATTCCAGAACTTTCTGCCACAGAAATGTGAGGAACATGTGTTTTTTTAGCCAAATTTTGAGGTTTGCAAAGGATTCTGGGTAACAGAACCTGGTCCGAGCCCTACAAGTCACCCCATCTTGGATTCCCCTAGGTCTCTAGTTTTCAGAAATGCACAGGTTTGGTAGGTTTCCCTAGGTGCCGGCTGAGCTAGAGGCCAAAATCTACAGGTAGGCACTTTGCAAAAAACACCTCTGTTTTCTTTCAAAAATGTGGATGTGTCCACGTTGCGCTTTGGGGCGTTTCCTGTCGCGGGCGCTAGGCCTACCCACACAGGTGAGGTATTATTTTTGTCTGAAGACTTGGGGGAACGCTGGGTGGAAGGAAATTTGTGACTCCTCTTAGATTCCAGAACTTTCTGCCACAGAAATGTGAGGAACATGTGTTTTTTTAGCCAAATTTTGAGGTTTGCAAAGGATTCTGGTTAACAGAACCTGGTCCGAGCCCCACAAGTCACCCCATCTTAGATTCCCCTAGGTCTCTAGTTTTCAGAAATGCACAGGTTTGGTAGGTTTCCCTAGGTGGCGGCTGAGCTAGAGGCCAAAATCTACAGGTAGGCACTTTGCAAAAAACACCTCTGTTTTCTTTGAAAAATTTGGATGTGTCCATGTTGCGCGTTGGGGCGTTTCCTGTCGCGGGCGCTAGGCCTACCACACAAGTGGGGTATCATTTTTATCAGGAGACTTGGGGGAACGCTGGGTGGAAAGAAATTTGTGGCTCCTCTCAGATTCCAGAACTTTCTGCCACTGAAATGTGAGGTACATGTGTTTTTTTAGCCAAATTTTGAGTTTTGCAAAGGATTCTGGGTAACAGAACCTGATCCGAGCCCCACAAGTCACCCCATCTTGGATTCCCCTAGGTCTCTAGTTTTCAGAAATGCACAGGTTTGGTAGGTTTCCCTAGGTGCCGGCTGAGCTAGAGGCCAAAATCTACAGGCAGGCACTTTGCAAAAAACACCTCTGTTTTCTTTCAAAAATGTGGATGTGTCCACGTTGCGCTTTGGGGTGTTTCCTGTCGCGGGCGCTAGGCCTACCCACACAGGTGAGGTATCATTTTTATCGGGAGACTTGAGGGAATGCTGGGTGGAAGGAAATTTGTGGCTCCTCTCAGATTCCAGAACTTTCTGCCACAGAAATGTGAGGAACATGTGTTTTTTTAGCCAAATATTGAGGTTTGCAAAGGATTCTGGGTAACAGAACCTGGTCCGAGCCCCACAAGTCACCCCATCTTGGATTCCCCTAGGTCTCTAGTTTTCAGAAATGCACAGGTTTGGTAGGTTTCCCTAGTTGCCGGCTGAGCTAGAGGCCAAAATCTACAGGTAGGCACTTTACAAAAAACACCTCTGTTTTCTTTCAAAAATTTGGATGTGTCCACGTTGCGCTTTGGGGCGTTTCCTGTCGCGGGCGGTAGACCTACCCACACAAGTGAGGTATCATTTTTATCGGGAGACTTGGGGAAACGCTGGGTGGAAGGAAATGTGTGGCTCCTCTCAGATTCCAGAACTTTCTGCCACTGAAATGTGATGAACATGTGTTTTTGTAGCCAAATTTTGAGGTTTGCAAAGGATTCTGGGTAACAGAACCTGGTCCGAGCCCCACAAGTCACCCCATCTTGGATTCCCCTAGGTCTCTAGTTTTCAGAAATGCACAGGTTTGGTAGGTTTCCCTAGGTGCCGGCTGAGCTAGAGGCCAAAATCTACAGGTAGGCACTTTGCAAAAAACACCTCTGTTTTCTTTCAAAAATGTGGATGTGTCCACGTTGCGCTTTGGGGCGTTTCCTGTCGCGGGCGCTAGGCCTACCCACACAGGTGAGGTATTATTTTTGTCTGAAGACTTGGGGGAACGCTGGGTGGAAGGAAATTTGTGACTCCTCTCAGATTCCAAAACTTTCTGCCACAGAAATGTGAGGAACATGTGTTTTTTTAGCCAAATTTTGAGGTTTGCAAAGGATTCTGGGTAACAGAACCTGGTCCAAGCCCCACAAGTCACCCCATCTTGGATTCCCCTAGGTCTCTAGTTTTCAGAAATGCACAGGTTTGGTAGGTTTCCCTAGGTGCCGGCTGAGCTAGAGGCCAAAATCTACAGGTAGGCACTTTGCAAAAAACACCTCTGTTTTCTTTCAAAAATGTGGATGTGTCCACGTTGCACTTTGGGGCGTTTCCTGTCGCGGGCGCTAGGCCTACCCACACAGGTGAGGTATCATTTTTGTCTGAAGACTTGGGGGAACGCTGGGTGGAAGGAAATTTGTGGCTCCTCTCAGATTCCAAAACTTTCTGCCACAGAAATGTGAGGAACATGTGTTTTTTTAGCCAAATTTTGAGGTTTGCAAAGGATTCTGGGTAACAGAACCTGGTCCGAGCCCCACAAGTCACCCCATCTTGGATTCCCCTAGGTCTCTAGTTTTCAGAAATGCACAGGTTTGGTAGGTTTCCCTAGGTGCCGGCTGAGCTAGAGGCCAAAATCTACACGTAGGCACTTTGCAAAAAACACCTCTGTTTTCTTTAAAAAATGTGGATGTGTCCACGTTGCGCTTTGGGGCGTTTCCTGTCGCGGGCGCTAGGCCTACCAACACAAGTGAGGTATCATTTTTATCGGGAGACTTGGGG
Organism: Pleurodeles waltl; assembly: GCF_031143425.1. Taxonomy (NCBI): domain Eukaryota; kingdom Metazoa; phylum Chordata; class Amphibia; order Caudata; family Salamandridae; genus Pleurodeles; species Pleurodeles waltl. The sequence goes on along the minus strand of NW_027149872.1, from coordinate 454,808 downwards.
GAATGCTGGGTGGAAGGAAATTTGTGGTTCCTCTCAGATTCCAGAACTTTCTGCCACAGAAATGTGAGGAACATGTGTTTTTTTAGCCAAATTTTGAGGTTTGCAAAGGATTCTGGGTAACAGAACCTGGTCCGAGCCCCACAAGTCACCCCATCTTGGATTCCCCTAGGTCTCTAGTTTTCAGAAATGCACAGGTTTGGTAGGTTTCTCTAGGTGCCGGCTGAGCTAGAGGCCAAAATCTACAGGTAGGCACTTTGCAAAAAACACCTCTGTTTTCTTTCAAAAATTTGGATGTGTCCACGTTGCGCTTTGGGGTGTTTCCTGTCGCGGGCGCTAGGCCTACCCACACAAGTGAGGTATCATTTTTATCGGGAGACTTGGGGGAACGCTGGGTGGAAGGACATTTGTGGGTCCTCTCAGATTCCAGAACTTTCTGCCACAGAAATGTGAGGAACATGTGTTTTTTTAGCCAAATTTTGAGGTTTGCAAAGGATTCTGGGTAACAGAACCTGGTCCGAGCCCTACAAGTCACCCCATCTTGGATTCCCCTAGGTCTCTAGTTTTCAGAAATGCACAGGTTTGGTAGGTTTCCCTAGGTGCCGGCTGAGCTAGAGGCCAAAATCTACAGGTAGGCACTTTGCAAAAAACACCTCTGTTTTCTTTAAAAAATGTGGATGTGTCCACGTTGCGCTTTGGGGCGTTTCCTGTCGCGGGCGCTAGGCCTACCCACACAGGTGAGGTATTATTTTTGTCTGAAGACTTGGGGGAACGCTGGGTGGAAGGAAATTTGTGACTCCTCTCAGATTCCAGAACTTTCTGCCACAGAAATGTGAGGAACATGTGTTTTTTTAGCCAAATTTTGAGGTTTGCAAAGGATTCTGGTTAACAGAACCTGGTCCGAGCCCCACAAGTCACCCCATCTTAGATTCCCCTAGGTCTCTAGTTTTCAGAAATGCACAGGTTTGGTAGGTTTCCCTAGGTGCCGGCTGAGCTAGAGGCCAAAATCTACAGGTAGGCACTTTGCAAAAAACACCTCTGTTTTCTTTGAAAAATTTGGATGTGTCCATGTTGCGCGTTGGGGCGTTTCCTGTCGCGGGCGCTAGGCCTACCACACAAGTGGGGTATCATTTTTATCAGGAGACTTGGGGGAACGCTGGGTGGAAAGAAATTTGTGGCTCCTCTCAGATTCCAGAACTTTCTGCCACTGAAATGTGAGGAACATGTGTTTTTGTAGCCAAATTTTGAGGTTTGCAAAGGATTCTGGGTAACAGAACCTGGTCCGAGCCCCACAAGTCACCCCATCTTGGATTCCCCTAGGTCTCTAGTTTTCAGAAATGCACAGGTTTGGTAGGTTTCCCTAGGTGCCGGCTGAGCTAGAGGCCAAAATCTACACGTAGGCCCTTTGCAAAAAACACCTCTGTTTTCTTTCAAAAATGTAGATGTGTCCACGTTGCGCTTTGGGGCGTTTCCTGTCGCGGGCGCTAGGCCTACCAACACAAGTGAGGTATCATTTTTATCGGGAGACTTGGGGGAATGCTGGGTGGAAGGAAATTTGTGGTTCCTCTCAGATTCCAGAACTTTCTGCCACAGAAATGTGAGGAACATGTGTTTTTTTAGCCAAATTTTGAGGTTTGCAAAGGATTCTGGGTAACAGAACCTGGTCCGAGCCCCACAAGTCACCCCATCTTGGATTCCCCTAGGTCTCTAGTTTTCAGAAATGCACAAGTTTGGTAGGTTTCCCTAGGTGCCGGCTGAGCTAGAGGCCAAAATCTACAGGTAGGCACTTTGCAAAAAACACCTCTGTTTTCTTTCAAAAATTTGGATGTGTCCACGTTGCGCTTTGGGGTGTTTCCTGTCGCGGGCGCTAGGCCTACCCACACAAGTGAGGTATCATTTTTATCGGGAGACTTGGGGGAACGCTGGGTGGAAGGACATTTGTGGCTCCTCTCAGATTCCAGAACTTTCTGCCACAGAAATGTGAGGAATATGTGTTTTTTTAGCCAAATTTTGAGGTTTGCAAAGGATTCTGGGTAACAGAACCTGGTCCGAGCCCTACAAGTCACCCCATCTTGGATTCCCCTAGGTCTCTAGTTTTCAGAAATGCACATGTTTGGTAGGTTTCCCTAGGTGCCGGCTGGGCTAGAGGCCAAAATCTACAGGTAGGCACTTTGCAAAAAACACCTCTGTTTTCTTTCAAAAATGTGGATGTGTCCACGTTGCGCTTTGGGGCGTTTCCTGTCGCGGGCGCTAGGCCTACCCTCACAAGTGAGGTATCATTTTTATCGGGAGACTTGGGGGAACGCTGGGTGGAAGGACATTTGTGGCTCCTCTCAGATTCTAGAACTTTCTGCCACAGAAATGTGAGGAACGTGTTTTTTTTAGCCAAATTTTGTGGTTTGCAAAGAATTCTGGGTATCAGAACCTGGTCCGAGCCCCACAAGTCACCCCATCTTGGATTCCCCTAGGTCTCTAGTTTTTAGAAATGCACAGGTTTGGTAGGTTTCCCTAGGTGCCGGCTGAGCTAGAGGCCAAAATCTACAGGTAGGCACTTTGCAAAAAACATCTCTGTTTTCTTTCAAAAATTTGGATGTGTCCACGTTGCGCTTTGGGGCGTTTCCTGTCGCGGGCGCTAGGCCTACCCTCACAAGTGAGGTATCATTTTTATCGGGAGACTTGGGGAAACACTGGGTGGAAGGAAATTTGTTGCTCCCCTCAGATTCTAGAACTTTCTGCCACAGAAATGTGAGGAACATGTGTTTTTTTAGCCAAATTTTGAGGTTTGCAAAGGATTCTGGGTATCAGAACCTGGTCGGAGCCCCACAAGTCACCCCATCTTGGATTCCCCTAGGTCTCTAGTTTTCAGAAATGCACAGGTTTGGTAGGTTTCCCTAGGTGTCGGCTGAGCTAGAGGCCAAAATCTACAGGTAGGCACTTTGCAAAAAACACCTCTGTTTTCTTTAAAAAATGTGGATGTGTCCACGTTGCGCTTTGGGGCGTTTCCTGTTGCTGGCGCTAGGACTACCCACACAATGGGGTATCATTTTTATCGGGAGACTTGGGGGAACGCTGGGTGGCAGGAAATTTGTGGCTCCTCTGATTCCAAAACTTTCTGCCACAGAAATGTGAGGAACATGTGTTTTTTTAGCCAAATTTTGAGGTTTGCAAAGGATTCTGGGTAACAGAACCTGGTCCGAGCCCCACAAGTCACCCCATCTTGGATTCCCCTAGGTCTCTAGTTTTCAGAAATGCACAGGTTTGGTAGGTTTCCCTAGGTGCCGGCTGAGCTAGAGGCCAAAATCTACAGGTAGGCACTTTGCAAAAAACACCTCTGTTTTCTTTGAAAAATTTGGATGTGTCCACGTTGCGCTTTGGGGCGTTTCCTGTCGCGGGCGCTAGGCCTACCCACACAAGTGGGGTATCATTTTTATCGGGAGACTTGGGGGAACGCTGGGTGGAAAGAAATTTGTGGCTCCTCTCAGATTCCAGAACTTTCTGCCACAGAAATGTGAGGAACATGTGTTTTTTTAGCCAAATTTTGAGGTTTGCAAAGGATTCTGGGTAACAGAACCTGGTCCGAGCCCCACAAGTCACCCCATCTTAGATTCCCCTAGGTCTCTAGTTTTCAGAAATGCACAGGTTTGGTAGGTTTCCCTAGGTGCCGGCTGAGCTAGAGGCCAAAATCTACAGGTAGGCACTTTGCAAAAAACACCTCTGTTTTCTTTGAAAAATTTGGATGTGTCCATGTTGCGCGTTGGGGCGTTTCCTGTCGCGGGCGCTAGGCCTACCACACAAGTGGGGTATCATTTTTATCAGGAGACTTGGGGGAACGCTGGGTGGAAAGAAATTTGTGGCTCCTCTCAGATTCCAGAACTTTCTGCCACTGAAATGTGAGGAACATATGTTTTTTTAGCCAAATTTTGAGGTTTGCAAAGGATTCTGGGTAACAGAACCTGGTCCGAGCCCCACAAGTCACCCCATCTTGGATTCCCCTAGGTCTCTAGTTTTAAGAAATGCACAGGTTTGGTAGGTTTCCCTAGGTGCCGGCTGAGCTAGAGGCCAAAATCTACAGGTAGGCACTTTGCAAAAAACACCTCTGTTTTCTTTCAAAAATTTGGATGTGTCCACATTGCGCTTTGGGGCGTTTCCTGTCGCGGGCGCTAGGCCTACCCACACAAGTGGGGTATCATTTTTATTGGGAGACTTGGGGGAACGCTGGGCGGAAAGAAATTTGTGGCTCCTCTCAGATTCCAGAACTTTCTGCCACAGAAATGTGAGGAACATGTGTTTTTTTAGCCAAATTTTGAGGTTTGCAAAGGATTCTGGGTAACAGAACCTGGTCCGAGCCCCACAAGTCACCCCATCTTAGATTCCCCTAGGTCTCTAGTTTTCAGAAATGCACAGGTTTGGTAGGTTTCCATAGGTGCCGGCTGAGCTAGAGGCCAAAATCTACAGGTAGGCACTTTGCAAAAAACACCTCTGTTTTCTTTGAAAAATTTGGATGTGTCCATGTTGCGCGTTGGGGCGTTTCCTGTCGCGGGCGCTTGGCCTACCACACAAGTGGGGTATCATTTTTATCAGGAGACTTGGGGGAACGCTGGGTGGAAAGAAATTTGTGGCTCCTCTCAGATTCCAGAACTTTCTGCCACTGAAATGTGAGGAACATGTGATTTTTTAGCCAAATTTTGAGGTTTGCAAAGGATTCTGGGTAACAGAACCTGGTCCGAGCCCCACAAGTCACCCCATCTTGGATTCCCCTAGGTCTCTAGTTTTCAGAAATGCACAGGTTTGGTAGGTTTCCCTAGGTGCCGGCTGAGCTAGAGGCCAAAATCTACAGGTAGGCACTTTGCAAAAAACACCTCTGTTTTCTTTGAAAAATTTGGATGTGTCCACGTTGCGCTTTGGGGCGTTTCCTGTCGCGGGCACTAGGCCTACCCACACAAGTGGGGTATCATTTTTATCGGGAGACTTGGGGGAACGCTGGGTGGAAAGAAATTTGTGGCTCCTCTCAGATTCCAGAACTTTCTGCCACAGAAATGTGAGGAACATGTGTTTTTTTAGCCAAATTTTGAGGTTTGCAAAGGATTCTGGGTAACAGAACCTGGTCCGAGCCCCACAAGTCACCCCATCTTAGATTCCCCTAGGTCTCTAGTTTTCAGAAATGCACAGGTTTGGTAGGTTTCCCTAGGTGCCGGCTGAGCTAGAGGCCAAAATCTACAGGTAGGCACTTTGCAAAAAACACCTCTGTTTTCTTTGAAAAATTTGGATGTGTCCATGTTGCGCGTTGGGGCGTTTCCTGTCGCGGGCGCTAGGCCTACCACACAAGTGGGGTATCATTTTTATCAGGAGACTTGGGGGAACGCTGGGTGGAAAGAAATTTGTGGCTCCTCTCAGATTCCAGAACTTTCTGCCACTGAAATGTGAGGAACATATGTTTTTTTAGCCAAATTTTGAGGTTTGCAAAGGATTCTGGGTAACAGAACCTGGTCCGAGCCCCACAAGTCACCCCATCTTGGATTCCCCTAGGTCTCTAGTTTTAAGAAATGCACAGGTTTGGTAGGTTTCCCTAGGTGCCGGCTGAGCTAGAGGCCAAAATCTACAGGTAGGCACTTTGCAAAAAACACCTCTGTTTTCGTTCAAAATTTTGGATGTGTCCACATTGCGCTTTGGGGCGTTTCCTGTCGCGGGCGCTAGGCCTACCCACACAAGTGGGGTATCATTTTTATTGGGAGACTTGGGGGAACGCTGGGCGGAAAGAAATTTGTGGCTCCTCTCAGATTCCAGAACTTTCTGCCACAGAAATGTGAGGAACATGTGTTTTTTTAGCCAAATTTTGAGGTTTGCAAAGGATTCTGGGTAACAGAACCTGGTCCGAGCCCCACAAGTCACCCCATCTTAGATTCCCCTAGGTCTCTAGTTTTCAGAAATGCACAGGTTTGGTAGGTTTCCATAGGTGCCGGCTGAGCTAGAGGCCAAAATCTACAGGTAGGCACTTTGCAAAAAACACATCTGTTTTCTTTGAAAAATTTGGATGTGTCCATGTTGCGCGTTGGGGCGTTTCCTGTCGCGGGCGCTTGGCCTACCACACAAGTGGGGTATCATTTTTATCAGGAGACTTGGGGGAACGCTGGGTGGAAAGAAATTTGTGGCTCCTCTCAGATTCCAGAACTTTCTGCCACTGAAATGTTAGGAACATGTGATTTTTTAGCCAAATTTTGAGGTTTGCAAAGGATTCTGGGTAACAGAACCTGGTCCGAGCCCCACAAGTCACCCCATCTTGGATTCCCCTAGGTCTCTAGTTTTCAGAAATGCACAGGTTTGGTAGGTTTCCCTAGGTGCCGGCTGAGCTAGAGGCCAAAATCTACAGGTAGGCACTTTGCAAAAAACACCTCTGTTTTCTTTGAAAAATTTGGATGTGTCCACGTTGCTCTTTGGGGCGTTTCCTGTCGCGGGCGCTAGGCCTACCCACACAAGTGGGGTATCATTTTTATCGGGAGACTTGGGGGAACGCTGGGTGGAAAGAAATTTGTGGCTCCTCTCAGATTCCAGAACTTTCTGCCACAGAAATGTGAGGAACATGTGTTTTTTTAGCCAAATTTTGAGGTTTGCAAAGGATTCTGGGTAACAGAACCTGGTCCGAGCCCCACAAGTCACCCCATCTTAGATTCCCCTAGGTCTCTAGTTTTCAGAAATGCACAGGTTTGGTAGGTTTCCCTAGGTGCCGGCTGAGCTAGAGGCCAAAATCTACAGGTAGGCACTTTGCAAAAAACACCTCTGTTTTCTTTGAAAAATTTGGATGTGTCCATGTTGCGCGTTGGGGCGTTTCCTGTCGCGGGCGCTAGGCCTACCACACAAGTGGGGTATCATTTTTATCAGGAGACTTGGGGGAACGCTGGGTGGAAAGAAATTTGTGGCTCCTCTCAGATTCCAGAACTTTCTGCCACTGAAATGTGAGGAACATATGTTTTTTTAGCCAAATTTTGAGGTTTGCAAAGGATTCTGGGTAACAGAACCTGGTCCGAGCCCCACAAGTCACCCCATCTTGGATTCCCCTAGGTCTCTAGTTTTAAGAAATGCACAGGTTTGGTAGGTTTCCCTAGGTGCCGGCTGAGCTAGAGGCCAAAATCTACAGGTAGGCACTTTGCAAAAAACACCTCTGTTTTCTTTAAAAAATTTGGATGTGTCCACATTGCGCTTTGGGGCGTTTCCTGTCGCGGGCGCTAGGCCTACCCACACAAGTGGGGTATCATTTTTATTGGGAGACTTGGGGGAACGCTGGGCGGAAAGAAATTTGTGGCTCCTCTCAGATTCCAGAACTTTCTGCCACAGAAATGTGAGGAACATGTGTTTTTTTAGCCAAATTTTGAGGTTTGCAAAGGATTCTGGGTAACAGAACCTGGTCCGAGCCCCACAAGTCACCCCATCTTAGATTCCCCTAGGTCTCTAGTTTTCAGAAATGCACAGGTTTGGTAGGTTTCCATAGGTGCCGGCTGAGCTAGAGGCCAAAATCTACAGGTAGGCACTTTGCAAAAAACACCTCTGTTTTCTTTGAAAAATTTGGATGTGTCCATGTTGCGCGTTGGGGCGTTTCCTGTCGCGGGCGCTTGGCCTACCACACAAGTGGGGTATCATTTTTATCAGGAGACTTGGGGGAACACTGGGTGGAAAGAAATTTGTGGCTCCTCTCAGATTCCAGAACTTTCTGCCACTGAAATGTGAGGAACATGTGATTTATTAGCCAAATGTTGATGTTTGCAAAGGATTCTGGGTAACAGAACCTGGTCCGAGCCCCACAAGTCACCCCATCTTGGATTACCCTAGGTCTCTAGTTTTCAGAAATGCACAGGGTTGATAGGTTTCCCTAGGTGCCGGCTGAGCTAGAGGCCAAAATCTACAGGTAGGCACTTTACAAAAAACACCTCTGTTTTCTTTCAAAAATTTGGATGTGTCCACGTTGCGCTTTGGGGCGTTTCCTGTGGCGGGCGGTAGACCTACCCAAACAAGTGAGGTATCATTTTTATCGGGAGACTTGGGGAAACGCTGGGTGGAAAGAAATGTTTGGCTCCTCTCAGATTCCAGAACTTTCTGCCACAGAAATGTGAGGAACATGTGTTTTTTTAGCCAAATTTTGAGGTTTGCAAAAGATTCTGGGTAACAGAACCTGGTCCGAGTCCCACAAGTCACCCCATCTTGGATTCCCCTAGGTCTCTAGTTTTCAGAAATGCACAGGTTTGGTAGGTTTCCCTAGTTGCCGGCTGAGCTAGAGGCCAAAATCTACAGGTAGGCACTTTGCAAAAAACACCTCTGTTTTCTTTCAAAAATGTGGATGTGTCCACGTTGCGCTTTGGGTCGTTTCCTGTCACGGGCGCTAGGCCTACCCACACAGGTGAGGTATCATTTTTGTCTGAAGACTTGGGGGAACGCTGGGTGGAAGGAAATTTGTGGCTCCTCTCAGATTCCAAAACTTTCGGCCACAGAAATGTGAGGAACATGTGTTTTTTTAGCCAAATTTTGAGGTTTGCAAAGGATTCTGGGTAACAGAACCTGGTCCAAGCCCCACAAGTCACCCCATCTTGGATTCCCCTAGGTCTGTAGTTTTCAGAAATGCACAGGTTTGGTAGGTTTCCCTAGATGCCGGCTGAGCTAGAGGCCAAAACCTACAGGTAGGCACTTTGCAAAAAAACACCTCTGTTTTCTTTCAAAAATTTGGATGTGTCCACGTTGCGCTTTGGGGCGTTTCCTGTCGCGGGCGCTAGGCCTACCCACACAAGTGAGGTATCATTTTTATCGGGAGACTTGGGGGAATGCTGGGTGGAAGGAAATTTGTGGCTCCTCTCAGATTCCAGAACTTTCTGCCACAGAAATGTGAGGAACATGTGTTTTTTTAGACAAATTTTGAGGTTTGCAAAGGATTCTGGGTAACAGAACCTGGTCCGAGCCCGACAAGTCACCCCATCTTGGATTACCCTAGGTCTCTAGTTTTCAGAAATGCACAGGTTTGCTAGGTTTCCCTAGGTGCCGGCTGAGCTAGAGGCCAAAATCTACAGGTAGGCACTTTGCAAAAAACACCTCTGTTTTCCTACAAACATTTTGAAGTGTCCACTTTGCGCTTTGGGGCGTTTCCTGTCGCGTGCGCTCGGCCTACCCACACAAGTGAGATATCCTTTTTATCGGGAGACTTGGGGGAATGCTGGGTGGAAGGAAATGTGTTGCTCCCCTCAGATTCTAGAACTTTCTGCCACAGAAATGTGAGGAACATGTGTTTTTTTAGCCAAATTTTGATGTTTGCAAAGGATTCTGGGTAACAGAACCTGGTCCGAGCCTGACAAGTCACCCCATCTTGGATTCCCCTAGGTCTCTAGTTTTCAGAAATGCACAGGTTTGGTAGGTTTCCCTAGGTGTCGGCTGAGCTAGAGGCCAAAATCTACAGGTAGACACTTTGCAAAAAACACCTCTGTTATCTTTCAAAAATTTGGATGTGTCCACGTTGCGCTTTGGGGCGTTTCCTGTCGCGGGCTCTAGGCCTACCCACACAGGTGAGGTATTATTTTTGTCTGAAGACTTGGGGGAATGCTGGGTGGAAGGAAATTTGTGACTCCTCTCAGATTCCAAAACTTTCTGCCACAGAAATGTGAGGAACATGTGTTTTTTTAGCCAAATTTTGAGGTTTGCAAAGGATTCTGGGTAACAGAACCTGGTCCAAGCCCCACAAGTCACCCCATCTTGGATTCCCCTAGGTCTCTAGTTTTCAGAAATGCACAGGTTTGGTAGGCTTCCCTAGGTGCCGGCTGAGCTAGAGGCCAAAACCTACAGGTAGGCACTTTGCAAAAAACACCTCTGTTTTCTTTCAAAAATTTGGATGTGTCCACGTTGCGCTTTGGGGCGTTTCCTGTCGCGGGCGCTAGGCCTACCCACACAAGTGAGGTATCATTTTTATCGGGAGACTTGGGGGAATGCTGGGTGGAAGTAAATTTGTGGCTCCTCTCAGATTCCAGAACTTTCTGCCACAGAAATGTGAGGAACATGTGTTTTTTTAGCCAAATTTTGAGGTTTGCAAAGGATTCTGGGTAACAGAACCTGGTCCGAGCCCCACAAGTCACCCCATCTTGGATTCCCCTAGGTATCTAGTTTTCAGAAATGCACAGGTGTGTTAGGTTTCTCTAAGTGCCGGCTGAGCTAGATGCCAAAATCTACAGGTAGGCACTTTGCAAAAAACACCTCTGTTTTCTTTCAAAAATGTGGATGTGTCCACGTTGCGCTTTGGGGCGTTTCCTGTTGCGGGCGCTAGGACTACCCACACAAGTGGGGTATCATTTTTTTGGGGAGACTTGGGGGAACGCTGGGTGGCAGGAAATTTGTGGCTCCTCTCAGATTCCAAAACTTTCTGCCACTGAAATGTGAGGAACATGTGTTTTTTTTGCCAAATTTTGAGGTTTGCAAAGGATTCTGGGTAACAGAACCTGGTCCGAGCCCCACAAGTCACCCCATCTTGGATTCTCCTAGGTCTCTAGTTTTCAGAAATGCACAGGTTTGGTAGGTTTCCCTAGGTGCTGGCTGAGATAGAGGCCAAAATCTACAGGTAGGCACTTTGCAAAAAACACCTCTGTTTTCTTTGAAAAATTTGGATGTGTCCATGTTGCGCGTTGGTGCGTTTCCTGTCGCGGGCGCTAGGCCTACCACACAAGTGGGGTATCATTTTTATCAGGAGACTTGGGGGAACGCTGGGTGGAAAGAAATTTGTGGCTCCTCTCAGATTCCAGAACTTTCTGCCACTGAAATGTGAGGAACATGTGTTTTTTTAGCCAAATTTTGAGGTTTGCAAAGGATTCTGGGTAACAGAACCTGGTCCGAGCCCCACAAGTCACCCCATCTTGGATTCCCCTAGGTCTCTAGTTTTCAGAAATGCACAGGTTTGGTAGGTTTCCCTAGGTGCCGGCTGAGCTAGAGGCCAAAATCTACAGGTAGGCACTTTGCAAAAAACACCTCTGTTTTCTTTCAAAAATTTGGATGTGTCCACGTTGCGCTTTGGGGTGTTTCCTGTCGCGGGCGCTAGGCCTACCCACACAGGTGAGGTATCATTTTTATTGGGACACTTGAGGGAATGCTGGGTGGAAGGAAATTTGTGGCTCCTCTCAGATTCCAGAACTTTCTGCCACAGAAATGTGAGGAACATGTGTTTTTTTAGCCAAATATTGAGGTTTGCAAAAGATTCTGGGTAACAGAACCTGGTCCGAGCCCCACAAGTCACCCCATCTTGGATTCCCCTAGGTCTCTAGTTTTCAGAAATGCACAGGTTTGGTAGGTTTCCCTAGTTGCCGGCTGAGCTAGAGGCCAAAATCTACAGGTAGGCACTTTACAAAAAACACCTCTGTTTTCTTTCAAAAATTTGGATGTGTCCACGTTGCGCTTTGGGGCGTTTCCTGTCGCGGGCGGTAGACCTACCCACACAAGTGAGGTATAATTTTTATTGGGAGACTTGGGGAAACGCTGGGTGGAAGGAAATGTGTGGCTCCTCTCAGATTCCAGAACTTTCTGCCAAAGAAATGTGAGGAACATGTGTTTTTGTAGCCAAATTTTGAGGTTTGCAAAGGATTCTGGGTAACAGAACCTGGTCCGAGCCCCACAAGTCACCCCATCTTGGATTCCCCTAGGTCTCTCGTTTTCAGAAATGCACAGGTTTGGTAGGTTTCCCTAGGTGCCGGCTGAGCTAGAGGCCAAAATCTACAGGTAGGCACTTTGCAAAAAACACCTCTGTTTTCTTTAAAAAATGTGGATGTGTCCACGTTGCGCTTTGGGGCGTTTCCTGTCGCGGGCGCTAGGCCTACCCACACAGGTGAGGTATTATTTTTGTCTGAAGACTTGGGGGAACGCAGGGTGGAAGGAAATTTGTGACTCCTCTCAGATTCCAAAACTTTCTGCCACAGAAATGTGAGGAACATGTGTTTTTTTAGCCAAATTTTGAGGTTTGCAAAGGATTCTGGGTAACAGAACCTGGTCCAAGCCCCACAAGTCACCCCATCTTGGATTCCCCTAGGTCTCTAGTTTTCAGAAATGCACAGGTTTGGTAGGTTTCCCTAGGTGCCGGCTGAGCTAGAGGCCAAAACCTACAGGTAGGCACTTTGCAAAAAACACCTCTGTTTTCTTTCAAAAATTTGGATGTGTCCACGTTGCGCTTTGGGGCGTTTCCTGTCGCGGGCGCTAGGCCTACCCACACAAGTGAGGTATCATTTTTATCGGGGGACTTGGGGGAATGCTGGGTGGAAGGAAATTTGTGGCTCCTCTCAGATTCCAGAACTTTCTGCCACAGAAATGTGAGGAACATGTGTTTTTTTAGCCAAATTTTGAGGTTTGCAAAGGATTCTGGGTAACAGAACCTGGTCCGAGCCCCACAAGTCACCCCATCTTGGATTCCCCTAGGTCTCTAGTTTTCAGAAATGCACAGGTTTGGTAGGTTTCCCTAGGTGCCGGCTGAGCTAGAGGCCAAAATCTACAGGTAGGCACTTTGCAAAAAACACCTCTGTTTTCTTTCAAAAATGTGGATGTGTCCACGTTGCACTTTGGGGCGTTTCCTGTCGCGGGCGCTAGGCCTACCCACACAGGTGAGGTATCATTTTTGTCTGAAGACTTGGGGGAACGCTGGGTGGAAGGAAATTTGTGGCTCCTCTCAGATTCCAAAACTTTCTGCCACAGAAATGTGAGGAACATGTGTTTTTTTAGCCAAATTTTGAGGTTTGCAAAGGATTCTGGGTAACAGAACCTGGTCCGAGCCCCACAAGTCACCCCATCTTGGATTCCCCTAGGTCTCTAGTTTTCAGAAATGCACAGGTTTGGTAGGTTTCCCTAGGTGCCGGCTGAGCTAGAGGCCAAAATCTACACGTAGGCACTTTGCAAAAAACACCTCTGTTTTCTTTCAAAAATGTGGATGTGTCCACGTTGCGCTTTGGGGCGTTTCCTGTCGCGGGCGCTAGGCCTACCAACACAAGTGAGGTATCATTTTTATCGGGAGACTTGGGGGAATGCTGGGTGGAAGGAAATTTGTGGTTCCTCTCAGATTCCAGAACTTTCTGCCACAGAAATGTGAGGAACATGTGTTTTTTTAGCCAAATTTTGAGGTTTGCAAAGGATTCTGGGTAACAGAACCTGGTCCGAGCCCCACAAGTCACCCCATCTTGGATTCCCCTAGGTCTCTAGTTTTCAGAAATGCACAGGTTTGGTAGGTTTCTCTAGGTGCCGGCTGAGCTAGAGGCCAAAATCTACAGGTAGGCACTTTGCAAAAAACACCTCTGTTTTCTTTCAAAAATTTGGATGTGTCCACGTTGCGCTTTGGGGTGTTTCCTGTCGCGGGCGCTAGGCCTACCCACACAAGTGAGGTAACATTTTTATCGGGAGACTTGGGGGAACGCTGGGTGGAAGGACATTTGTGGGTCCTCTCAGATTCCAGAACTTTCTGCCACAGAAATGTGAGGAACATGTGTTTTTTTAGCCAAATTTTGAGGTTTGCAAAGGATTCTGGGTAACAGAACCTGGTCCGAGCCCTACAAGTCACCCCATCTTGGATTCCCCTAGGTCTCTAGTTTTCAGAAATGCACAGGTTTGGTAGGTTTCCCTAGGTGCCGGCTGAGCTAGAGGCCAAAATCTACAGGTAGGCACTTTGCAAAAAACACCTCTGTTTTCTTTGAAAAATTTGGATGTGTCCACGTTGCGCTTTGGGGCGTTTCCTGTCGTGGGCGCTAGGCCTACCCTCACAAGTGAGGTATCATTTTTATCGGGAGACTTGGGGAAACGCTGGGTTGAAGGAAATTTGTTGCTCCCCTCAGATTCTAGAACTTTCTGCCACAGAAATGTGAGGAACGTGTTTTTTTTTGCCACATTTTGAGGTTTGCAAAGAATTCTGGGTATCAGAACCTGGTCCGAGCCCCACAAGTCACCCCATCTTGGATTCCCCTAGGTCTCTAGTTTTCAGAAATGCACAGGTTTGGTAGGTTTCCCTAGGTGCCGGCTGAGCTAGAGGCCAAAATCTACAGGTAGGCACTTTGCAAAAAACACCTCTGTTTTCTTTCAAAAATTTGGATGTGTCCACCTTGCGCTTTGGGGCGTTTCCTGTTGCGGGCTCTAGGCCTACCACACAAGTGGGGTATCATTTTTATCGGGAGACTTGGGGAAACGCTGGGTGGAAAGAAATTTGTGGCTCCTCTCAGATTCCAGAACTTTCTGCCACTGAAATGTGAGGAACATGTGTTTTTTTAGCCAAATTTTGTGGTTTGCAAAGGATTCTGGGTAACAGAACCTGGTCCGAGCCCCACAAGTCACCCCATCTTGGATTCTCCTAGGTCTCTAGTTTTCAGAAATGCACAGGTTTGGTAGGTTTCCCTAGGTGCCGTCTGAGCTAGAGGCCAAAATCTACAGGTAGGCACTTTGCAAAAAAGACCTCTGTTTTCTTTGAAAAATTTGGATGTGTCCATGTTGCGCGTTGGGGCGTTTCCTGTCGCGGGCGCTAGGCCTACCACACAAGTGGGGTATCATTTTTATCGGGAGACTTGGGGGAACGCTGGGCGGAAAGAAATTTGTGGCTCCTCTCAGATTCCAGAACTTTCTGCCACAGAAATGTGAGGAACATGTGTTTTTTTAGCCAAATTTTGAGGTTTGCAAAGGATTCTGGTTAACAGAACCTGGTCCGAGCCCCACAAGTCACCCCATCTTAGATTCCCCTAGGTCTCTAGTTTTCAGAAATGCACAGGTTTGGTAGGTTTCCCTAGGTGCCTGCTGAGCTAGAGGCCAAAATCTACAGGTAGGCACTTTGCAAAAAACACCTCTGTTTTCTTTGAAAAATTTGGATGTGTCCATGTTGCGCGTTGGGGCGTTTCCTGTCGCGGGCGCTAGGCCTACCACACAAGTGGGGTATCATTTTTATCAGGAGACTTGGGGGAACGCTGGGTGGAAAGAAATTTGTGGCTCCTCTCAGATTCCAGAACTTTCTGCCACTGAAATGTGAGGAACATGTGTTTTTTTAGCCAAATTTTGAGGTTTGCAAAGGATTCTGGGTAACAGAACCTGGTCCGAGCCCCACAAGTCACCCCATCTTGGATTCCCCTAGGTCTCTAGTTTTCAGAAATGCACAGGTTTGGTAGGTTTCCCTAGGTGCCGGCTGAGCTAGAGGCCAAAATCTACAGGTAGGCACTTTGCAAAAAACACCTCTGTTTTCTTTCAAAAATGTGGATGTGTCCACGTTGCGCTTTGGGGCGTTTCCTGTCGCGGGCGCTAGGCCTACCCACACAGGTGAGGTATTATTTTTGTCTGAAGACTTGGGGGAACGCTGGGTGGAAGGAAATTTGTGACTCCTCTCAGATTCCAAAACTTTCTGCCACAGAAATGTGAGGAACATGTGTTTTTTTAGCCAAATTTTGAGGTTTGCAAAGGATTCTGGGTAACAGAACCTGGTCCAAGCCCCACAAGTCACCCCATCTTGGATTCCCCTAGGTCTCTAGTTTTCAGAAATGCACAGGTTTGGTAGGTTTCCCTAGGTGCCGGCTGAGCTAGAGGCCAAAACCTACAGGTAGGCACTTTGCAAAAAACACCTCTGTTTTCTTTAAAAAATTTGGATGTGTCCACGTTGCGCTTTGGGGCGTTTCCTGTCGCGGGCGCTAGGCCTACCCACACAAGTGAGGTATCATTTTTATCGGGGGACTTGGGGGAATGCTGGGTGGAAGGAAATTTGTGGCTCCTCTCAGATTCCAGAACTTTCTGCCACAGAAATGTGAGGAACATGTGTTTTTTTAGCCAAATTTTGAGGTTTGCAAAGGATTCTGGGTAACAGAACCTGGTCCGAGCCCCACAAGTCACCCCATCTTGGATTCCCCTAGGTCTCTAGTTTTCAGAAATGCACAGGTTTGGTAGGTTTCCCTAGGTGCCGGCTGATCTAGAGGCCAAAATCTACAGGTAGGCACTTTGCAAAAAACACCTCTGTTTTCTTACAAAAATGTGGATGTGTCCACGTTGCACTTTGGGGCGTTTCCTGTCGCGGGCGCTAGGCCTACCCACACAGGTGAGGTATCATTTTTGTCTGAAGACTTGGGGGAACGCTGGGTGGAAGGAAATTTGTGGCTCCTCTCAGATTCCAAAACTTTCTGCCACAGAAATGTGAGGAACATGTGTTTTTTTAGCCAAATGTTGAGGTTTGCAAAGGATTCTGGGTAACAGAACCTGGTCCGAGCCCCACAAGTTACCCCATCTTGGATTCCCCTAGGTCTCTAGTTTTCAGAAATGCACAGGTTTGGTAGGTTTCCCTAGGTGCCGGCTGAGCTAGAGGCCAAAATCTACACGTAGGCACTTTGCAAAAAACACCTCTGTTTTCTTTCAAAAATGTGGATGTGTCCACGTTGCGCTTTGGGGCGTTTCCTGTCGCGGGCGCTAGGCCTACCAACACAAGTGAGGTATCATTTTTATCGGGAGACTTGGGGGAATGCTGGGTGGAAGGAAATTTGTGGTTCCTCTCAGATTCCAGAACTTTCTGCCACAGAAATGTGAGGAACATGTGTTTTTTTAGCCAAATTTTGAGGTTTGCAAAGGATTCTGGGTAACAGAACCTGGTCCGAGCCCCACAAGTCACCCCATCTTGGATTCCCCTAGGTCTCTAGTTTTCAGAAATGCACAGGTTTGGTAGGTTTCTCTAGGTGCCGGCTGAGCTAGAGGCCAAAATCTACAGGTAGGCACATTGCAAAAAACACCTCTGTTTTCTTTCAAAAATTTGGATGTGTCCACGTTGCGCTTTGGGGTGTTTCCTGTCGCGGGCGCTAGGCCTACCCACACAAGTGAGGTATCATTTTTATTGGGAGACCTGGGGGAACGCTGGGTGGAAGGACATTTGTGGGTCCTCTCAGATTCCAGAACTTTCTGCCACAGAAATGTGAGGAACATGTGTTTTTTTAGCCAAATTTTGAGGTTTGCAAAGGATTCTGGGTAACAGAACCTGGTCCGAGCCCTACAAGTCACCCCATCTTGGATTCCCCTAGGTCTCTAGTTTTCAGAAATGCACAGGTTTGGTAGGTTTCCCTAGGTGCCGGCTGAGCTAGAGGCCAAAATCTACAGGTAGGCACTTTGCAAAAAACACCTCTGTTTTCTTTGAAAAATTTGGATGTGTCCACGTTGCGCTTTGGGGCGTTTCCTGTCGTGGGCGCTAGGCCTACCCTCACAAGTGAGGTATCATTTTTATCGGGAGACTTGGGGAAACGCTGGGTTGAA
This sequence comes from Pleurodeles waltl, assembly GCF_031143425.1. Taxonomy (NCBI): domain Eukaryota; kingdom Metazoa; phylum Chordata; class Amphibia; order Caudata; family Salamandridae; genus Pleurodeles; species Pleurodeles waltl. The sequence continues at coordinate 437,573 of NW_027149872.1, read as the reverse complement.
GGAAATTTGTTGCTCCCCTCAGATTCTAGAACTTTCTGCCACAGAAATGTGAGGAACGTGTTTTTTTTTGCCACATTTTGAGGTTTGCAAAGAATTCTGGGTATCAGAACCTGGTCCGAGCCCCACAAGTCACCCCATCTTGGATTCCCCTAGGTCTCTAGTTTTCAGAAATGCACAAGTTTGGTAGGCTTCCCTAGGTGCCGGCTGAGTCAGAGGCCAAAATCTACAAGTTGGCACTTTGCAAAAAACACCTCTGTTTTCTTTCAAAAATTTGGATGTGTCCACCTTGCGCTTTGGGGCGTTTCCTGTTGCGGGCTCTAGGCCTACCACACAAGTGGGGTATCATTTTTATCGGGAGACTTGGGGAAACGCTGGGTGGAAAGAAATTTGTGGCTCCTCTCAGATTCCAGAACTTTCTGCCACTGAAATGTGAGGAACATGTGTTTTTTTAGCCAAATTTTGGGGTTTGCAAACGATTCTGGGTAACAGAACCTGGTCCGAGCCCCACAAGTCACCCCATCTTGGATTCTCCTAGGTCTCTAGTTTTCAGAAATGCACAGGTTTGGTAGGTTTCCCTAGGTGCCGGCTGAGCTAGAGGCCAAAATCTACAGGTAGGCACTTTGCAAAAAAGACCTCTGTTTTCTTTGAAAAATTTGGATGTGTCCATGTTGCGCGTTGGGGCGTTTCCTGTCGCGGGCGCTAGGCCTACCACACAAGTGGGGTATCATTTTTATCGGGAGACTTGGGGGAACGCTGGGCGGAAAGAAATTTGTGGCTCCTCTCAGATTCCAGAACTTTCTGCCACAGAAATGTGAGGAACATGTGTTTTTTTAGCCAAATTTTGAGGTTTGCAAAGGATTCTGGTTAACAGAACCTGGTCCGAGCCCCACAAGTCACCCCATCTTAGATTCCCCTAGGTCTCTAGTTTTCAGAAATGCACAGGTTTGGTAGGTTTCCCTAGGTGCCGGCTGAGCTAGAGGCCAAAATCTACAGGTAGGCACTTTGCAAAAAACACCTCTGTTTTCTTTGAAAAATTTGGATGTGTCCATGTTGCGCGTTGGGGCGTTTCCTGTCGCGGGCGCTAGGCCTACCACACAAGTGGGGTATCATTTTTATCAGGAGACTTGGGGGAACGCTGGGTGGAAAGAAATTTGTGGCTCCTCTCAGATTCCAGAACTTTCTGCCACTGAAATGTGAGGAACATGTGTTTTTTTAGCCAAATTTTGAGGTTTGCAAAGGATTCTGGGTAACAGAACCTGATCCGAGCCCCACAAGTCACCCCATCTTGGATTCCCCTAGGTCTCTAGTTTTCAGAAATGCACAGGTTTGGTAGGTTTCCCTAGGTGCCGGCTGAGCTAGAGGCCAAAATCTACAGGCAGGCACTTTGCAAAAAACACCTCTGTTTTCTTTCAAAAATTTGGATGTGTCCACGTTGCGCTTTGGGGTGTTTCCTGTCGCGGGCGGTAGACCTACCCACACAAGTGAGGTATCATTTTTATCGGGAGACTTGGGGAAACGCTGGGTGGAAGGAAATGTGTGGCTCCTCTCAGATTCCAGAACTTTCTGCCACTGAAATGTGAGGAACATGTGTTTTTGTAGCCAAATTTTGAGGTTTGCAAAGGATTCTGGGTAACAGAACCTGGTCCGAGCCCCACAAGTCACCCCATCTTGGATTCCCCTAGGTCTCTAGTTTTCAGAAATGCACAGGTTTGGTAGGTTTCCCTAGGTGCCAGCTGAGCTAGAGGCCAAAATCTACACGTAGGCACTTTGCAAAAAACACCTCTGTTTTCTTTCAAAAATGTGGATGTGTCCACGTTGCGCTTTGGGGCGTTTCCTGTCGCGGGCGCTAGGCCTACCAACACAAGTGAGGTATCATTTTTATCGGGAGACTTGGGGGAATGCTGGGTGGAAGGAAATTTGTGGTTCCTCTCAGATTCCAGAACTTTCTGCCACAGAAATGTGAGGAACATGTGTTTTTTTAGCCAAATTTTGAGGTTTGCAAAGGATTCTGGGTAACAGAACCTGGTCCGAGCCCTACAAGTCACCCCATCTTGGATTCCCCTAGGTCTCTAGTTTTCAGAAATGCACATGTTTGGTAGGTTTCCCTAGGTGCCGGCTGAGCTAGAGGCCAAAATCTACAGGTAGGCACTTTGCAAAAAACACCTCTGTTTTCTTTCAAAAATGTGGATGTGTCCACGTTGCGCTTTGGGGCGTTTCCTGTCGCGGGCGCTAGGCCTACCCTCACAAGTGAGGTATCATTTTTATCGGGAGACTTGGGGGAACGCTGGGTGGAAGGACATTTGTGGCTCCTCTCAGATTCTAGAACTTTCTGCCACAGAAATGTGAGGAACGTGTTTTTTTTAGCCAAATTTTGTGGTTTGCAAAGAATTCTAGGTATCAGAACCTGGTCCGAGCCCCACAAGTCACCCCATCTTGGATTCCCCTAGGTCTCTAGTTTTTAGAAATGCACAGGTTTGGTAGGTTTCCCTAGGTGCCGGCTGAGCTAGAGGCCAAAATCTACAGGTAGGCACTTTGCAAAAAACATCTCTGTTTTCTTTCAAAAATTTGGATGTGTCCACGTTGCGCTTTGGGGCGTTTCCTGTCGCGGGCGCTAGGCCTACCCTCACAAGTGAGGTATCATTTTTATCGGGAGACTTGGGGAAACACTGGGTGGAAGGAAATTTGTTGCTCCCCTCAGATTCTAGAACTTTCTGCCACAGAAATGTGAGGAACATGTGTTTTTTTAGCCAAATTTTGAGGTTTGCAAAGGATTCTGGGTATCAGAACCTGGTCCGAGCCCCACAAGTCACCCCATCTTGGATTCCCCTAGGTCTCTAGTTTTCAGAAATGCACAGGTTTGGTAGGTTTCCCTAGGTGTCGGCTGAGCTAGAGGCCAAAATCTACAGGTAGGCACTTTGCAAAAAACACCTCTGTTTTCTTTCAAAAATGTGGATGTGTCCACGTTGCGCTTTGGGGCGTTTCCTGTTGCTGGCGCTAGGACTACCCACACAATGGGGTATCATTTTTATCGGGAGACTTGGGGGAACGCTGGGTGGCAGGAAATTTGTGGCTCCTCTGATTCCAAAACTTTCTGCCACAGAAATGTGAGGAGCATGTGTTTTTTTAGCCAAATTTTGAGGTTTGCAAAGGATTCTGGGTAACAGAACCTGGTCCGAGCCCCACAAGTCACCCCATCTTGGATTCCCCTAGGTCTCTAGTTTTCAGAAATGCACAGGTTTGGTAGGTTTCCCTAGGTGCCGGCTGAGCTAGAGGCCAAAATCTACAGGTAGGCACTTTGCAAAAAACACCTCTGTTTTCTTTGAAAAATTTGGATGTGTCCACGTTGCGCTTTGGGGCGTTTCCTGTCGCGGGCGCTAGGCCTACCCACACAAGTGGGGTATCATTTTTATCGGGAGACTTGGGGGAACGCTGGGTGGAAAGAAATTTGTGGCTCCTCTCAGATTTCAGAACTTTCTGCCACAGAAATGTGAGGAACATGTGTTTTTTTAGCCAAATTTTGAGGTTTGCAAAGGATTCTGGGTAACAGAACCTGGTCCGAGCCCCACAAGTCACCCCATCTTAGATTCCCCTAGGTCTCTAGTTTTCAGAAATGCACAGGTTTGGTAGGTTTCCCTAGGTGCCGGCTGAGCTAGAGGCCAAAATCTACAGTTAGGCACTTTGCAAAAAACACCTCTGTTTTCTTTGAAAAATTTGGATGTGTCCATGTTGCGCGTTGGGGCGTTTCCTGTGGCGGGCGGTAGACCTACCCAAACAAGTGAGGTATCATTTTTATCGGGAGACTTGGGGAAACGCTGGGTGGAAGGAAATGTTTGGCTCCTCTCAGATTCCAGAACTTTCTGCCACAGAAATGTGAGGAACATGTGTTTTTTTAGCCAAATTTTGAGGTTTGCAAAGGATTCTGGGTAACAGAACCTGGTCCGAGCCCCACAAGTCACCCCATCTTGGATTCCCCTAGGTCTCTCGTTTTCAGAAATGCACAGGTTTGGTAGGTTTCCCTAGGTGTCGGCTGAGCTAGAGGCCAAAACCTACAGGTAGGCACTTTGCAAAAAAACACCTCTGTTTTCTTTCAAAAATTTGGATGTGTCCACGTTGCGCTTTGGGGCGTTTCCTGTCGCGGGCGCTAGGCCTACCCACACAAGTGAGGTATCATTTTTATCGGGAGACTTGGGGGAATTGTGGGTGGAAGGAAATTTGTGGCTCCTCTCAGATTCCAGAACTTTCTGCCACAGAAATGTGAGGAACATGTGTTTTTTTAGACAAATTTTGAGGTTTGCAAAGGATTCTGGGTAACAGAACCTGGTCCGAGCCCGACAAGTCACCCCATCTTGGATTACCCTAGGTCTCTAGTTTTCAGAAATGCACAGGTTTGCTAGGTTTCCCTAGGTGCCGGCTGAGCTAGAGGCCAAAATCTACAGGTAGGCACTTTGCAAAAAACACCTCTGTTTTCCTACAAACATTTTGAAGTGTCCACGTTGCGCTTTGGGGCGTTTCCTGTCGCGTGCGCTCGGCCTACCCACACAAGTGAGATATCCTTTTTATCGGGAGACTTGGGGGAATGCTGGGTGGAAGGAAATTTGTTGCTCCCCTCAGATTCTAGAACTTTCTGCCACAGAAATGTGAGGAACATGTGTTTTTTTAGCCAAATTTTGAGGTTTGCAAAGGATTCTGGGTAACAGAACCTGGTCCCAGCCTGACAAGTCACCCCATCTTGGATTCCCCTAGGTCTCTAGTTTTCAGAAATGCACAGGTTTGGTAGGTTTCCCTAGGTGTCGGCTGAGCTAGAGGCCAAAATCTACAGGTAGACACTTTGCAAAAAACACCTCTGTTATCTTTCAAAAATTTGGATGTGTCCACGTTGCGCTTTGGGGCGTTTCCTGTCGCGGGCTCTAGGCCTACCCACACAGGTGAGGTATTATTTTTGTCTGAAGACTTGGGGGAATGCTGGGTGGAAGGAAATTTGTGACTCCTCTCAGATTCCAAAACTTTCTGCCACAGAAATATGAGGAACATGTGTTTTTTTAGCGAAATTTTGAGGTTTGCAAAGGATTCTGGGTAACAGAACCTGGTCCAAGCCCCACAAGTCACCCCATCTTGGATTCCCCTAGGTCTCTAGTTTTCAGAAATGCACAGGTTTGGTAGGCTTCCCTAGGTGCCGGCTGAGCTAGAGGCCAAAACCTACAGGTAGGCACTTTGCAAAAAACACCTCTGTTTTCTTTCAAAAATTTGGATGTGTCCACGTTGCGCTTTGGGGCGTTTCCTGTCGCGGGCGCTAGGCCTACCCACACAAGTGAGGTATCATTTTTATCGGGAGACTTGGGGGAATGCTGGGTGGAAGTAAATTTGTGGCTCCTCTCAGATTCCAGAACTTTCTGCCACAGAAATGTGAGGAACATGTGTTTTTTTTGCCAAATGTTGAGGTTTGCAAAGGATTCTGGGTAACAGAACCTGGTCCGAGCCCCACAAGTCACCCCATCTTGGATTCCCCTAGGTATCTAGTTTTCAGAAATGCACAGGTGTGGTAGGTTTCTCTAAGTGCCGGCTGAGCTAGATGCCAAAATCTACAGGTAGGCACTTTGCAAAAAACACCTCTGTTTTCTTTCAAAAATGTGGATGTGTCCACGTTGCGCTTTGGGGCGTTTCCTGTCGCGGGCGCTAGGCCTACCCACACAAGTGGGGTATCATTTTTATCGGGAGACTTGGGGGAACGCTGGGTGGAAAGAAATTTGTGGCTCCTCTCAGATTCCAGAACTTTCTGCCACAGAAATGTGAGGAACATGTGTTTTTTTAGCCAAATTTTGAGGTTTGCAAAGGATTCTGGGTAACAGAACCTGGTCCGAGCCCCACAAGTCACCCCATCTTAGATTCCCCTAGGTCTCTAGTTTTCAGAAATGCACAGGTTTGGTAGGTTTCCCTAGGTGCCGGCTGAGCTAGAGGCCAAAATCTACAGGTAGGCACTTTGCAAAAAACACCTCTGTTTTCTTTGAAAAATGTGGATGTGTCCATGTTGCGCGTTGGGGCGTTTCCTGTCGCGGGCGCTAGGCCTACCACACAAGTGGGGTATCATTTTTATCAGGAGACTTGGGGGAACGCTGGGTGGAAAGAAATTTGTGGCTCCTCTCAGATTCCAGAACTTTCTGCCACTGAAATGTGAGGAACATGTGTTTTTTTAGCCAAATTTTGAGGTTTGCAAAGGATTCTGGGTAACAGAACCTGGTCCGAGCCCCACAAGTCACCCCATCTTGGATTCCACTAGGTCTCTAGTTTTCAGAAATGCACAGGTTTGGTAGGTTTCCCTAGGTGCCGGCTGAGCTAGAGGCCAAAATCTACAGGTAGGCACTTTGCAAAAAACACCTCTGTTTTCTTTCAAAAATTTGGATGTGTCCACGTTGCGCTTTGGGGCGTTTCCTGTCGCGGGCGCTAGGCCTACCCACACAAGTGGGGTATCATTTTTATCGGGAGACTTGGGGGAATGCTGGGTGGAAGGAAATGTGTGGCTCCTCTCGGATTCCAGAACTTTCTGCCACAGAAATGTGAGGAACATGTGTTTTTTTAGCCAAATTTTGAGGTTTGCAAAGGATTCTGGGTAACAGAACCTGGTCCAAGCCCCACAAGTCACCCCATCTTGGATTCCCCTAGGTCTCTAGTTTTCAGAAATGCACAGGTTTGGTAGGTTTCCCTAGGTGCCGGCTGAGCTAGAGCCCAAAACCTACAGGTAGGCACTTTGCAAAAAACACCTCTGTTTTCTTTCAAAAATTTGGATGTGTACATGTTGCGCTTTGAGGCGTTTCCTGACGCAGGCGCTAGGCCTACCCACACAAGTGAGGTATCATTTTTATCGGGAGACTTGGGGGGAACACTGGGTGGAAGGAAATTTGTGGGTCCTCTCAGATTCTAGAACTTTCTGCCACAGAAACATGAGGAACATGTCTTTTTTTAGCCAAATTTTGAGGTTTGCAAAGGATTCTGGGTAACAGAACCTGGTCCGAGCCCCACAAGTCATCCCATCTTGGATTCCCCTAGGTCTCTAGTTTTCAGAAATGCACAGGTGTGGTAGGTTTCTCTAGGTGCCGGCTGAGCTAGAGGCCAAAATCTACAGGTAGGCACTTTGCAAAAAACACCTCTGTTTTCTTTAAAAAATTTGGATGTGTCCACGTTGCGCTTTGGGGCGTTTCCCGTTGCGGGCGCTAGGCCTACCCACACAAGTGAGGTATCATTTTTATCGGGAGACTTGGGGGAACGCTGGGTGGAAGGAAATTTGTGGCTCCTCTCAGATTCCAAAACTTTCTGCCACAGAAATGTTAGGAACATGTGTTTTTTTAGCCAAATTTTGAGGTTTGCAAAGGATTCTGGGTAACAGAACCTGGTCCGAGCCCCACAAGTCACCCCATCTTGGATTCCCCTAGGTCTCTAGTTTTCAAAAATGCACAGGGTTGTAGGTTTCCCTAGTGCCGGCTGAGCTACAGGCCAAAATCCAGAGGTAGGCACTGTTTTCTTTCAAAAATTTGCATGTGTCCACTTTGCCCTTTGGGGCGTTTCCTGTCGCGGGCGCTAGGCCTACCCACACAAGTGAGGTATCATTTTTATCGGGAGACTTGAGGGAACGCTGGGTGGAAGGCAATTTGTGGCTCCTCTCAGATTCCAGAACTTTCTGCCACAGAAATGTGAGGAATATGTGTTTTTTTAGCCAAATTTTGAGGTTTGCAAAGGATTCTGGGTAACAGAACCTGGTCCGAGCCCCACAAGTCACCCCATCTTGGATTCCCCTAGGTCTCTAGTTTTCAGAAATGCACAGGTGTGGTAGGTTTGTCTAGATGCCGGCTGAGCTAGAGGCCAAAATCTACAGGTAGGCACTTTGCAAAAAACACCTCTGTTTTCTTTCAAAAATGTGGATGTGTCCACGTTGCGCTTTGGGGCGTTTCCTGTTGCGGGCGCTAGGACTACCCACACAAGTGAGGTATCATTTTTATCGGGGGACTTGGGGGAATGCTGGGTGGAAGGAAATTTGTGGCTCCTCTCAGATTCCAGAACTTTCTGCCACAGAAATGTGAGGAACATGTGTTTTTTTAGCCAAATTTTGAGGTTTGCAAAGGATTCTGGGTATCAGAACCTGGTCCGAGCCCCACAAGTCACCCCATCTTGGATTCCCCTAGGTCTCTAGTTTTCAGAAATGCACAGGTTTGGTAGGTTTCCCTAGGTGTCGGCTGAGCTAGAGGCCAAAATCTACAGGTAGGCACTTTGCAAAAAACACCTCTGTTTTCTTTCAAAAATGTGGATGTGTCCACGTTGCGCTTTGGGGCGTTTCCTGTTGCTGGCGCTAGGACTACCCACACAATGGGGTATCATTTTTATCGGGAGACTTGGGGGAACGCTGGGTGGCAGGAAATTTGTGGCTCCTCTGATTCCAAAACTTTCTGCCACAGAAATGTGAGGAACATGTGTTTTTTTAGCCAAATTTTGAGGTTTGCAAAGGATTCTGGGTAACAGAACCTGGTCCGAGCCCCACAAGTCACCCCATCTTGGATTCCCCTAGGTCTCTAGTTTTCAGAAATGCACAGGTTTGGTAGGCTTCCCTAGGTGCCGGCTGAGCTAGAGGTCAAAACCTACAGGTAGGCACTTTGCAAAAAACACCTCTGTTTTCTTTCAAAAATTTGGATGTGTCCACGTTGCGCTTTGGGGCGTTTCCTGTCGCGGGCGCTAGGCCTACCCACACAAGTGGGGTATCATTTTTATCAGGAGACTTGGGGGAACGCTGGGTGGAAAGAAATTTGTGGCTCCTCTCAGATTCCAGAACTTTCTGCCACAGAAATGTGAGGAACATGTGTTTTTTTAGCCAAATTTTGAGGTTTGCAAAGGATTCTGGGTAACAGAACCTGGTCCGAGCCCCACAAGTCACCCCATCTTGGATTCCCCTAGGTCTCTAGTTTTCAGAAATGCACAGGTTTGGTAGGTTTCCCTAGGTGCCGGCTGAGCTAGAGGCCAAAATCTACAGGTAGGCACTTTGCAAAAAACACCTCTGTTTTCTTTCAAAAATGTGGATGTGTCCACGTTGCACTTTGGGGCGTTTCCTGTCGCGGGCGCTAGGCCTACCCACACAGGTGAGGTATCATTTTTGTCTGAAGACTTGGGGGAACGCTGGGTGGAAGGAAATTTGTGGCTCCTCTCAGATTCCAAAACTTTCTGCCACAGAAATGTGAGGAACATGTGTTTTTTTAGCCAAATTTTGAGGTTTGCAAAGGATTCTGGGTAACAGAACCTGGTCCGAGCCCCACAAGTCACCCCATCTTGGATTCCCCTAGGTCTCTAGTTTTCAGAAATGCACAGGTTTGGTAGGTTTCCCTAGGTGCCGGCTGAGCTAGAGGCCAAAATCTACACGTAGGCACTTTGCAAAAAACACCTCTGTTTTCTTTCAAAAATGTGGATGTGTCCACGTTGCGCTTTGGGGCGTTTCCTGTCGCGGGCGCTAGGCCTACCAACACAAGTGAGGTATCATTTTTATCGGGAGACTTGGGGGAATGCTGGGTGGAAGGAAATTTGTGGTTCCTCTCAGATTCCAGAACTTTCTGCCACAGAAATGTGAGGAACATGTGTTTTTTTAGCCAAATTTTGAGGTTTGCAAAGGATTCTGGGTAACAGAACCTGGTCCGAGCCCCACAAGTCACCCCATCTTGGATTCCCCTAGGTCTCTAGTTTTCAGAAATGCACAGGTTTGGTAGGTTTCTCTAGGTGCCGGCTGAGCTAGAGGCCAAAATCTACAGGTAGGCACTTTGCAAAAAACACCTCTGTTTTCTTTCAAAAATTTGGATGTGTCCACGTTGCGCTTTGGGGTGTTTCCTGTCGCGGGCGCTAGGCCTACCCACACAAGTGAGGTAACATTTTTATCGGGAGACTTGGGGGAACGCTGGGTGGAAGGACATTTGTGGGTCCTCTCAGATTCCAGAACTTTCTGCCACAGAAATGTGAGGAACATGTGTTTTTTTAGCCAAATTTTGAGGTTTGCAAAGGATTCTGGGTAACAGAACCTGGTCCGAGCCCTACAAGTCACCCCATCTTGGATTCCCCTAGGTCTCTAGTTTTCAGAAATGCACAGGTTTGGTAGGTTTCCCTAGGTGCCGGCTGAGCTAGAGGCCAAAATCTACAGGTAGGCACTTTGCAAAAAACACCTCTGTTTTCTTTGAAAAATTTGGATGTGTCCACGTTGCGCTTTGGGGCGTTTCCTGTCGTGGGCGCTAGGCCTACCCTCACAAGTGAGGTATCATTTTTATCGGGAGACTTGGGGAAACGCTGGGTTGAAGGAAATTTGTTGCTCCCCTCAGATTCTAGAACTTTCTGCCACAGAAATGTGAGGAACGTGTTTTTTTTTGCCACATTTTGAGGTTTGCAAAGAATTCTGGGTATCAGAACCTGGTCCGAGCCCCACAAGTCACCCCATCTTGGATTCCCCTAGGTCTCTAGTTTTCAGAAATGCACAGGTTTGGTAGGTTTCCCTAGGTGCCGGCTGAGCTAGAGGCCAAAATCTACAGGTAGGCACTTTGCAAAAAACACCTCTGTTTTCTTTCAAAAATTTGGATGTGTCCACCTTGCGCTTTGGGGCGTTTCCTGTTGCGGGCTCTAGGCCTACCACACAAGTGGGGTATCATTTTTATCGGGAGACTTGGGGAAACGCTGGGTGGAAAGAAATTTGTGGCTCCTCTCAGATTCCAGAACTTTCTGCCACTGAAATGTGAGGAACATGTGTTTTTTTAGCCAAATTTTGTGGTTTGCAAAGGATTCTGGGTAACAGAACCTGGTCCGAGCCCCACAAGTCACCCCATCTTGGATTCTCCTAGGTCTCTAGTTTTCAGAAATGCACAGGTTTGGTAGGTTTCCCTAGGTGCCGTCTGAGCTAGAGGCCAAAATCTACAGGTAGGCACTTTGCAAAAAAGACCTCTGTTTTCTTTGAAAAATTTGGATGTGTCCATGTTGCGCGTTGGGGCGTTTCCTGTCGCGGGCGCTAGGCCTACCACACAAGTGGGGTATCATTTTTATCGGGAGACTTGGGGGAACGCTGGGCGGAAAGAAATTTGTGGCTCCTCTCAGATTCCAGAACTTTCTGCCACAGAAATGTGAGGAACATGTGTTTTTTTAGCCAAATTTTGAGGTTTGCAAAGGATTCTGGTTAACAGAACCTGGTCCGAGCCCCACAAGTCACCCCATCTTAGATTCCCCTAGGTCTCTAGTTTTCAGAAATGCACAGGTTTGGTAGGTTTCCCTAGGTGCCGGCTGAGCTAGAGGCCAAAATCTACAGGTAGGCACTTTGCAAAAAACACCTCTGTTTTCTTTCAAAAATGTGGATGTGTCCACGTTGCGCTTTGGGGCGTTTCCTGTCGCGGGCGCTAGGCCTACCCACACAGGTGAGGTATTATTTTTGTCTGAAGACTTGGGGGAACGCTGGGTGGAAGGAAATTTGTGACTCCTCTCAGATTCCAAAACTTTCTGCCACAGAAATGTGAGGAACATGTGTTTTTTTAGCCAAATTTTGAGGTTTGCAAAGGATTCTGGGTAACAGAACCTGGTCCAAGCCCCACAAGTCACCCCATCTTGGATTCCCCTAGGTCTCTAGTTTTCAGAAATGCACAGGTTTGGTAGGTTTCCCTAGGTGCCGGCTGAGCTAGAGGCCAAAACCTACAGGTAGGCACTTTGCAAAAAACACCTCTGTTTTCTTAAAAAAATTTGGATGTGTCCACGTTGCGCTTTGGGGCGTTTCCTGTCGCGGGCGCTAGGCCTACCCACACAAGTGAGGTATCATTTTTATCGGGGGACTTGGGGGAATGCTGGGTGGAAGGAAATTTGTGGCTCCTCTCAGATTCCAGAACTTTCTGCCACAGAAATGTGAGGAACATGTGTTTTTTTAGCCAAATTTTGAGGTTTGCAAAGGATTCTGGGTAACAGAACCTGGTCCGAGCCCCACAAGTCACCCCATCTTGGATTCCCCTAGGTCTCTAGTTTTCAGAAATGCACAGGTTTGGTAGGTTTCCCTAGGTGCCGGCTGAGCTAGAGGCCAAAATCTACAGGTAGGCACTTTGCAAAAAACACCTCTGTTTTCTTTCAAAAATGTGGATGTGTCCACGTTGCACTTTGGGGCGTTTCCTGTCGCGGGCGCTAGGCCTACCCACACAGGTGAGGTATCATTTTTGTCTGAAGACTTGGGGGAACGCTGGGTGGAAGGAAATTTGTGGCTCCTCTCAGATTCCAAAACTTTCTGCCACAGAAATGTGAGGAACATGTGTTTTTTTAGCCAAATTTTGAGGTTTGCAAAGGATTCTGGGTAACAGAACCTGGTCCGAGCCCCACAAGTTACCCCATCTTGGATTCCCCTAGGTCTCTAGTTTTCAGAAATGCACAGGTTTGGTAGGTTTCCCTAGGTGCCGGCTGAGCTAGAGGCCAAAATCTACACGTAGGCACTTTGCAAAAAACACCTCTGTTTTCTTTCAAAAATATGGATGTGTCCACGTTGCGCTTTGGGGCGTTTCCTGTCGCGGGCGCTAGGCCTACCAACACAAGTGAGGTATCATTTTTATCGGGAGACTTGGGGGAATGCTGGGTGGAAGGAAATTTGTGGTTCCTCTCAGATTCCAGAACTTTCTGCCACAGAAATGTGAGGAACATGTGTTTTTTTAGCCAAATTTTGAGGTTTGCAAAGGATTCTGGGTAACAGAACCTGGTCCGAGCCCCACAAGTCACCCCATCTTGGATTCCCCTAGGTCTCTAGTTTTCAGAAATGCACAGGTTTGGTAGGTTTCTCTAGGTGCCGGCTGAGCTAGAGGCCAAAATCTACAGGTAGGCACTTTGCAAAAAACACCTCTGTTTTCTTTCAAAAATTTGGATGTGTCCACGTTGCGCTTTGGGGTGTTTCCTGTCGCGGGCGCTAGGCCTACCCACACAAGTGAGGTATCATTTTTATCGGGAGACCTGGGGGAACGCTGGGTGGAAGGACATTTGTGGGTCCTCTCAGATTCCAGAACTTTCTGCCACAGAAATGTGAGGAACATGTGTTTTTTTAGCCAAATTTTGAGGTTTGCAAAGGATTCTGGGTAACAGAACCTGGTCCGAGCCCTACAAGTCACCCCATCTTGGATTCCCCTAGGTCTCTAGTTTTCAGAAATGCACAGGTTTGGTAGGTTTCCCTAGGTGCCGGCTGAGCTAGAGGCCAAAATCTACAGGTAGGCACTTTGCAAAAAACACCTCTGTTTTCTTTGAAAAATTTGGATGTGTCCACGTTGCGCTTTGGGGCGTTTCCTGTCGTGGGCGCTAGGCCTACCCTCACAAGTGAGGTATCATTTTTATCGGGAGACTTGGGGAAACGCTGGGTTGAAGGAAATTTGTTGCTCCCCTCAGATTCTAGAACTTTCTGCCACAGAAATGTGAGGAACGTGTTTTTTTTTGCCACATTTTGAGGTTTGCAAAGAATTCTGGGTATCAGAACCTGGTCCGAGCCCCACAAGTCACCCCATCTTGGATTCCCCTAGGTCTCTAGTTTTCAGAAATGCACAAGTTTGGTAGGTTTCCCTAGGTGCCGGCTGAGTCAGAGGCCAAAATCTACAAGTTGGCACTTTGCAAAAAACACCTCTGTTTTCTTTCAAAAATTTGGATGTGTCCACCTTGCGCTTTGGGGCGTTTCCTGTTGCGGGCTCTAGGCCTACCACACAAGTGGGGTATCATTTTTATCGGGAGACTTGGGGAAACGCTGGGTGGAAAGAAATTTGTGGCTCCTCTCAGATTCCAGAACTTTCTGCCACTGAAATGTGAGGAACATGTGTTTTTTTAGCCAAATTTTGAGGTTTGCAAACGATTCTGGGTAACAGAACCTGGTCCGAGCCCCACAAGTCACCCCATCTTGGATTCTCCTAGGTCTCTAGTTTTCAGAAATGCACAGGTTTGGTAGGTTTCCCTAGGTGCCGGCTGAGCTAGAGGCCAAAATCTACAGGTAGGCACTTTGCAAAAAAGACCTCTGTTTTCTTTGAAAAATTTGGATGTGTCCATGTTGCGCGTTGGGGCGTTTCCTGTCGCGGGCGCTAGGCCTACCACACAAGTGGGGTATCATTTTTATCAGGAGACTTGGGGGAACGCTGGGTGGAAAGAAATTTGTGGCTCCTCTCAGATTCCAGAACTTTCTGCCACTGAAATGTGAGGAACATGTGTTTTTTTAGCCAAATTTTGAGGTTTGCAAAGGATTCTGGGTAACAGAACCTGATCCGAGCCCCACAAGTCACCCCATCTTGGATTCCCCTAGGTCTCTAGTTTTCAGAAATGCACAGGTTTGGTAGGTTTCCCTAGGTGCCGGCTGAGCTAGAGGCCAAAATCTACAGGCAGGCACTTTGCAAAAAACACCTCTGTTTTCTTTCAAAAATTTGGATGTGTCCACGTTGCGCTTTGGGGTGTTTCCTGTCGCGGGCGGTAGACCTACCCACACAAGTGAGGTATCATTTTTATCGGGAGACTTGGGGAAACGCTGGGTGGAAGGAAATGTGTGGCTCCTCTCAGATTCCAGAACTTTCTGCCACTGAAATGTGAGGAACATGTGTTTTTGTAGCCAAATTTTGAGGTTTGCAAAGGATTCTGGGTAACAGAACCTGGTCCGAGCCCCACAAGTCACCCCATCTTGGATTCCCCTAGGTCTCTAGTTTTCAGAAATGCACAGGTTTGGTAGGTTTCCCTAGGTGCCGGCTGAGCTAGAGGCCAAAATCTACACGTAGGCACTTTGCAAAAAACACCTCTGTTTTCTTTCAAAAATGTGGATGTGTCCACGTTGCGCTTTGGGGCGTTTCCTGTCGCGGGCGCTAGGCCTACCAACACAAGTGAGGTATCATTTTTATCGGGAGACTTGGGGGAATGCTGGGTGGAAGGAAATTTGTGGTTCCTCTCAGATTCCAGAACTTTCTGCCACAGAAATGTGAGGAACATGTGTTTTTTTAGCCAAATTTTGAGGTTTGCAAAGGATTCTGGGTAACAGAACCTGGTCCGAGCCCTACAAGTCACCCCATCTTGGATTCCCCTAGGTCTCTAGTTTTCAGAAATGCACATGTTTGGTAGGTTTCCCTAGGTGCCGGCTGAGCTAGAGGCCAAAATCTACAGGTAGGCACTTTGCAAAAAACACCTCTGTTTTCTTTCAAAAATGTGGATGTGTCCACGTTGCGCTTTGGGGCGTTTCCTGTCGCGGGCGCTAGGCCTACCCTCACAAGTGAGGTATCATTTTTATCGGGAGACTTGGGGGAACGCTGGGTGGAAGGACATTTGTGGCTCCTCTCAGATTCTAGAACTTTCTGCCACAGAAATGTGAGGAACGTGTTTTTTTTAGCCAAATTTTGTGGTTTGCAAAGAATTCTAGGTATCAGAACCTGGTCCGAGCCCCACAAGTCACCCCATCTTGGATTCCCCTAGGTCTCTAGTTTTTAGAAATGCACAGGTTTGGTAGGTTTCCCTAGATGCCGGCTGAGCTAGAGGCCAAAATCTACAGGTAGGCACTTTGCAAAAAACATCTCTGTTTTCTTTCAAAAATTTGGATGTGTCCACGTTGCGCTTTGGGGCGTTTCCTGTCGCGGGCGCTAGGCCTACCCTCACAAGTGAGGTATCATTTTTATCGGGAGACTTGGGGAAACACTGGGTGGAAGGAAATTTGTTGCTCCCCTCAGATTCTAGAACTTTCTGCCACAGAAATGTGAGGAACATGTGTTTTTTTAGCCAAATTTTGAGGTTTGCAAAGGATTCTGGGTATCAGAACCTGGTCCGAGCCCCACAAGTCACCCCATCTTGGATTCCCCTAGGTCTCTAGTTTTCAGAAATGCACAGGTTTGGTAGGTTTCCCTAGGTGTCGGCTGAGCTAGAGGCCAAAATCTACAGGTAGGCACTTTGCAAAAAACACCTCTGTTTTCTTTCAAAAATGTGGATGTGTCCACGTTGCGCTTTGGGGCGTTTCCTGTTGCTGGCGCTAGGACTACCCACACAATGGGGTATCATTTTTATCGGGAGACTTGGGGGAACGCTGGGTGGCAGGAAATTTGTGGCTCCTCTGATTCCAAAACTTTCTGCCACAGAAATGTGAGGAACATGTGTTTTTTTAGCCAAATTTTGAGGTTTGCAAAGGATTCTGGGTAACAGAACCTGGTCCGAGCCCCACAAGTCACCCCATCTTGGATTCCCCTAGGTCTCTAGTTTTCAGAAATGCACAGGTTTGGTAGGTTTCCCTAGGTGCCGGCTGAGCTAGAGGCCAAAATCTACAGGTAGGCACTTTGCAAAAAACACCTCTGTTTTCTTTGAAAAATTTGGATGTGTCCACGTTGCGCTTTGGGGCGTTTCCTGTCGCGGGCGCTAGGCCTACCCACACAAGTGGGGTATCATTTTCATCGGGAGACTTGGGGGAACGCTGGGTGGAAAGAAATTTGTGGCTCCTCTCAGATTCCAGAACTTTCTGCCACAGAAATGTGAGGAACATGTGTTTTTTTAGCCAAATTTTGAGGTTTGCAAAGGATTCTGGGTAACAGAACCTGGTCCGAGCCCCACAAGTCACCCCATCTTAGATTCCCCTAGGTCTCTAGTTTTCAGAAATGCACAGGTTTGGTAGGTTTCCCTAGGTGCCGGCTGAGCTAGAGGCCAAAATCTACAGTTAGGCACTTTGCAAAAAACACCTCTGTTTTCTTTGAAAAATTTGGATGTGTCCATGTTGCGCGTTGGGGCGTTTCCTGTGGCGGGCGGTAGACCTACCCAAACAAGTGAGGTATCATTTTTATCGGGAGACTTGGGGAAACGCTGGGTGGAAGGAAATGTTTGGCTCCTCTCAGATTCCAGAACTTTCTGCCACAGAAATGTGAGGAACATGTGTTTTTTTAGCCAAATTTTGAGGTTTGCAAAGGATTCTGGGTAACAGAACCTGGTCCGAGCCCCACAAGTCACCCCATCTTGGATTCCCCTAGGTCTCTCGTTTTCAGAAATGCACAGGTTTGGTAGGTTTCCCTAGGTGTCGGCTGAGCTAGAGGCCAAAATCTACAGGTAGGCACTTTGCAAAAAACACCTCTGTTTTCTTTAAAAAATGTGGATGTGTCCACGTTGCGCTTTGGGTCGTTTCCTGTCACGGGCGCTAGGCCTACCCACAGAGGTGAGGTATCATTTTTGTCTGAAGACTTGGGGGAACGCTGGGTGGAAGGAAATTTGTGGCTCCTCTCAGATTCCAAAACTTTCGGCCACAGAAATGTGAGGAACATGTGTTTTTTTAGCCAAATTTTGAGGTTTGCAAAGGATTCTGGGTAACAGAACCTGGTCCAAGCACCACAAGTCACCCCATCTTGGATTCCCCTAGGTCTCTAGTTTTCAGAAATGCACAGGTTTGGTAGGTTTCCCTAGGTGCCGGCTGAGCTAGAGGCCAAAACCTACAGGTAGGCACTTTGCAAAAAAACACCTCTGTTTTCTTTCAAAAATTTGGATGTGTCCACGTTGCGCTTTGGGGCGTTTCCTGTCGCGGGCGCTAGGCCTACCCACACAAGTGAGGTATCATTTTTATCGGGAGACTTGGGGGAATTGTGGGTGGAAGGAAATTTGTGGCTCCTCTCAGATTCCAGAACTTTCTGCCACAGAAATGTGAGGAACATGTGTTTTTTTAGACAAATTTTGAGGTTTGCAAAGGATTCTGGGTAACAGAACCTGGTCCGAGCCCGACAAGTCACCCCATCTTGGATTACCCTAGGTCTCTAGTTTTCAGAAATGCACAGGTTTGCTAGGTTTCCCTAGGTGCCGGCTGAGCTAGAGGCCAAAATCTACAGGTAGGCACTTTGCAAAAAACACCTCTGTTTTCCTACAAACATTTTGAAGTGTCCACGTTGCGCTTTGGGGCGTTTCCTGTCGCGTGCGCTCGGCCTACCCACACAAGTGAGATATCCTTTTTATCGGGAGACTTGGGGGAATGCTGGGTGGAAGGAAATTTGTTGCTCCCCTCAGATTCTAGAACTTTCTGCCACAGAAATGTGAGGAACATGTGTTTTTTTAGCCAAATTTTGAGGTTTGCAAAGGATTCTGGGTAACAGAACCTGGTCCCAGCCTGACAAGTCACCCCATCTTGGATTCCCCTAGGTCTCTAGTTTTCAGAAATGCACAGGTTTGGTAGGTTTCCCTAGGTGTCGGCTGAGCTAGAGGCCAAAATCTACAGGTAGACACTTTGCAAAAAACACCTCTGTTATCTTTCAAAAATTTGGATGTGTCCACGTTGCGCTTTGGGGCGTTTCCTGTCGCGGGCTCTAGGCCTACCCACACAGGTGAGGTATTATTTTTGTCTGAAGACTTGGGGGAATGCTGGGTGGAAGGAAATTTGTGACTCCTCTCAGATTCCAAAACTTTCTGCCACAGAAATGTGAGGAACATGTGTTTTTTTAGCCAAATTTTGAGGTTTGCAAAGGATTCTGGGTAACAGAACCTGGTCCAAGCCCCACAAGTCACCCCATCTTGGATTCCCCTAGGTCTCTAGTTTTCAGAAATGCACAGGTTTGGTAGGCTTCCCTAGGTGCCGGCTGAGCTAGAGGCCAAAACCTACAGGTAGGCACTTTGCAAAAAACACCTCTGTTTTCTTTCAAAAATTTGGATGTGTCCACGTTGCGCTTTGGGGCGTTTCCTGTCGCGGGCGCTAGGCCTACCCACACAAGTGAGGTATCATTTTTATCGGGAGACTTGGGGGAATGCTGGGTGGAAGTAAATTTGTGGCTCCTCTCAGATTCCAGAACTTTGTGCCACAGAAATGTGAGGAACATGTGTTTTTTTAGCCAAATTTTGAGGTTTGCAAAGGATTCTGGGTAACAGAACCTGGTCCGAGCCCCACAAGTCACCCCATCTTGGATTCCCCTAGGTATCTAGTTTTCAGAAATGCACAGGTGTGGTAGGTTTCTCTAAGTGCCGGCTGAGCTAGAAGCCAAAATCTACAGGTAGGCACTTTGCAAAAAACACCTCTGTTTTCTTTCAAAAATGTGGATGTGTCCATGTTGCGCTTTGGGGCGTTTCCTGTCGCGGGCGCTAGGCCTACCCACACAAGTGGGGTATCATTTTTATCGGGAGACTTGGGGGAACGCTGGGTGGAAAGAAATTTGTGGCTCCTCTCAGATTCCAGAACTTTCTGCCACAGAAATGTGAGGAACATGTGTTTTTTTAGCCAAATTTTGAGGTTTGCAAAGGATTCTGGGTAACAGAACCTGGTCCGAGCCCCACAAGTCACCCCATCTTAGATTCCCCTAGGTCTCTAGTTTTCAGAAATGCACAGGTTTGGTAGGTTTCCCTAGGTGCCGGCTGAGCTAGAGGCCAAAATCTACAGGTAGGCACTTTGCAAAAAACACCTCTGTTTTCTTTGAAAAATTTGGATGTGTCCATGTTGCGCGTTGGGGCGTTTCCTGTCGCGGGCGCTAGGCCTACCACACAAGTGGGGTATCATTTTTATCAGGAGACTTGGGGGAACGCTGGGTGGAAAGAAATTTGTGGCTCCTCTCAGATTCCAGAACTTTCTGCCACTGAAATGTGAGGAACATGTGTTTTTTTAGCCAAATTTTGAGGTTTGCAAAGGATTCTGGGTAACAGAACCTGGTCCGAGCCCCACAAGTCACCCCATCTTGGATTCCACTAGGTCTCTAGTTTTCAGAAATGCACAGGTTTGGTAGGTTTCCCTAGGTGCCGGCTGAGCTAGAGGCCAAAATCTACAGGTAGGCACTTTGCAAAAAACACCTCTGTTTTCTTTCAAAAATTTGGATGTGTCCACGTTGCGCTTTGGGGCGTTTCCTGTCGCGGGCGCTAGGCCTACCCACACAAGTGGGGTATCATTTTTATCGGGAGACTTGGGGGAATGCTGGGTGGAAGGAAATGTGTGGCTCCTCTCGGATTCCAGAACTTTCTGCCACAGAAATGTGAGGAACATGTGTTTTTTTAGCCAAATTTTGAGGTTTGCAAAGGATTCTGGGTAACAGAACCTGGTCCAAGCCCCACAAGTCACCCCATCTTGGATTCCCCTAGGTCTCTAGTTTTCAGAAATGCACAGGTTTGGTAGGTTTCCCTAGGTGCCGGCTGAGCTAGAGCCCAAAACCTACAGGTAGGCACTTTGCAAAAAACACCTCTGTTTTCTTTCAAAAATTTGGATGTGTACATGTTGCGCTTTGAGGCGTTTCCTGACGCAGGCGCTAGGCCTACCCACACAAGTGAGGTATCATTTTTATCGGGAGACTTGGGGGAACACTGGGTGGAAGGAAATTTGTGGGTCCTCTCAGATTCTAGAACTTTCTGCCACAGAAACATGAGGAACATGTCTTTTTTTAGCCAAATTTTGAGGTTTGCAAAGGATTCTGGGTAACAGAACCTGGTCCGAGCCCCACAAGTCACCCCATCTTGGATTCCCCTAGGTCTCTAGTTTTCAGAAATGCACAGGTGTGGTAGGTTTCTCTAGGTGCCGGCTGAGCTAGAGGCCAAAATCTACAGGTAGGCACTTTGCAAAAAACACCTCTGTTTTCTTTCAAAAATTTGGATGTGTCCACGTTGCGCTTTGGGGCGTTTCCCGTTGCGGGCGCTAGGCCTACCCACACAAGTGAGGTATCATTTTTATCGGGAGACTTGGGGGAACGCTGGGTGGAAGGAAATTTGTGGCTCCTCTCAGATTCCAAAACTTTCTGCCACAGAAATTTTAGGAACATGTGTTTTTTTAGCCAAATTTTGAGGTTTGCAAAGGATTCTGGGTAACAGAACCTGGTCCGAGCCCCACAAGTCACCCCATCTTGGATTCCCCTAGGTCTCTAGTTTTCAAAAATGCACAGGGTTGTAGGTTTCCCTAGTGCCGGCTGAGCTACAGGCCAAAATCCAGAGGTAGGCACTGTTTTCTTTCAAAAATTTGGATGTGTCCACTTTGCCCTTTGGGGCGTTTCCTGTCGCGGGCGCTAGGCCTACCCACACAAGTGAGGTATCATTTTTATCGGGAGACTTGAGGGAACGCTGGGTGGAAGGCAATTTGTGGCTCCTCTCAGATTCCAGAACTTTCTGCCACAGAAATGTGAGGAATATGTGTTTTTTTAGCCAAATTTTGAGGTTTGCAAAGGATTCTGGGTAACAGAACCTGGTCCGAGCCCCACAAGTCACCCCATCTTGGATTCCCCTAGGTCTCTAGTTTTCAGAAATGCACAGGTGTGGTAGGTTTGTCTAGATGCCGGCTGAGCTAGAGGCCAAAATCTACAGGTAGGCACTTTGCAAAAAACACCTCTGTTTTCTTTCAAAAATGTGGATGTGTCCACGTTGCGCTTTGGGGCGTTTCCTGTTGCGGGCGCTAGGACTACCCACACAAGTGAGGTATCATTTTTATCGGGGGACTTGGGGGAATGCTGGGTGGAAGGAAATTTGTGGCTCCTCTCAGATTCCAGAACTTTCTGCCACAGAAATGTGAGGAACATGTGTTTTTTTAGCTAAATTTTGAGGTTTGCAAAGGATTCTGGGTATCAGAACCTGGTCCGAGCCCCACAAGTCACCCCATCTTGGATTCCCCTAGGTCTCTAGTTTTCAGAAATGCACAGGTTTGGTAGGTTTCCCTAGGTGTCGGCTGAGCTAGAGGCCAAAATCTACAGGTAGGCACTTTGCAAAAAACACCTCTGTTTTCTTTGAAAAATTTGGATGTGTCCACGTTGCGCTTTGGGGCGTTTCCTGTCGCGGGCGCTAGGCCTACCCACACAAGTGGGGTATCATTTTTATCAGGAGACTTGGGGGAACGCTGGGTGGAAAGAAATTTGTGGCTCCTCTCAGATTCCAGAACTTTCTGCCACAGAAATGTGAGGAAAATGTGTTTTTTTAGCCAAATTTTGAGGTTTGCAAAGGATTCTGGGTAACAGAACCTGGTCCGAGCCCCACAAGTCACCCCATCTTGGATTCCCCTAGGTCTCTAGTTTTCAGAAATGCACAGGTTTGGTAGGTTTCCCTAGGTGCCGGCTGAGCTAGAGGCCAAAATCTACAGGTAGGCACTTTGCAAAAAACACCTCTGTTTTCTTTGAAAAATTTGGATGTGTCCATGTTGCGCGTTGGGGCGTTTCCTGTGGCGGGCGGTAGACCTACCCAAACAAGTGAGGTATCATTTTTATCGGGAGACTTGGGGAAACGCTGGGTGGAAGGAAATGTTTGGCTCCTCTCAGATTCCAAAACTTTCTGCCACAGAAATGTGAGGAACATGTGTTTTTTTAGCCAAATTTTGAGGTTTGCAAAGGATTCTGGGTAACAGAACCTGGTCCGAGCCCCACAAGTCACCCCATCTTGGATTCCCCTAGGTCTCTCGTTTTCAGAAATGCACAGGTTTGGTAGGTTTCCCTAGGTGTCGGCTGAGCTAGAGGCCAAAATCTACAGGTAGGCACTTTGCAAAAAACACCTCTGTTTTCTTTAAAAAATGTGGATGTGTCCACGTTGCGCTTTGGGTCGTTTCCTGTCACGGGCGCTAGGCCTACCCACAGAGGTGAGGTATCATTTTTGTCTGAAGACTTGGGGGAACGCTGGGTGGAAGGAAATTTGTGGCTCCTCTCAGATTCCAAAACTTTCGGCCACAGAAATGTGAGGAACATGTGTTTTTTTAGCCAAATTTTGAGGTTTGCAAAGGATTCTGGGTAACAGAACCTGGTCCAAGCACCACAAGTCACCCCATCTTGGATTCCCCTAGGTCTCTAGTTTTCAGAAATGCACAGGTTTGGTAGGTTTCCCTAGGTGCCGGCTGAGCTAGAGGCCAAAACCTACAGGTAGGCACTTTGCAAAAAAACACCTCTGTTTTCTTTAAAAAATTTGGATGTGTCCACGTTGCGCTTTGGGGCGTTTCCTGTCGCGGGCGCTAGGCCTACCCACACAAGTGAGGAATCATTTTTATCGGGAGACTTGGGGGAATTCTGGGTGGAAGGAAATTTGTGGCTCCTCTCAGATTCCAGAACTTTCTGCCACAGAAATGTGAGGAACATGTGTTTTTTTAGCCAAATTTTGAGGTTTGCAAAGGATTCTGGGTAACAGAACCTGGTCCGAGCCCGACAAGTCACCCCATCTTGGATTACCCTAGGTCTCTAGTTTTCAGAAATGCACAGGTTTGCTAGGTTTCCCTAGGTGCCGGCTGAGCTAGAGGCCAAAATCTACAGGTAGGCACTTTGCAAAAAACACCTCTGTTTTCCTACAAACATTTTGAAGTGTCCACGTTGCGCTTTGGGGCGTTTCCTGTCGCGTGCGCTCGGCCTACCCACACAAGTGAGATATCCTTTTTATCGGGAGACTTGGGGGAATGCTGGGTGGAAGGAAATTTGTTGCTCCCCTCAGATTCTAGAACTTTCTGCCACAGAAATGTGAGGAACATGTGTTTTTTTAGCCAAATTTTGAGGTTTGCAAAGGATTCTGGGTAACAGAACCTGGTCCGAGCCTGACAAGTCACCCCATCTTGGATTCCCCTAGGTCTCTAGTTTTCAGAAATGCACAGGTTTGGTAGGTTTCCCTAGGTGTCGGCTGAGCTAGAGGCCAAAATCTACAGGTAGACACTTTGCAAAAAACACCTCTGTTATCTTTCAAAAATTTGGATGTGTCCACGTTGCGCTTTGGGGCGTTTCCTGTCGCGGGCTCTAGGCCTACCCACACAGGTGAGGTATTATTTTTGTCTGAAGACTTGGGGGAATGCTGGGTGGAAGGAAATTTGTGACTCCTCTCAGATTCCAAAACTTTCTGCCACAGAAATGTGAGGAACATGTGTTTTTGTAGCCAAATTTTGAGGTTTGCAAAGGATTCTGGGTAACAGAACCTGGTCCAAGCCCCACAAGTCACCCCATCTTGGATTCCCCTAGGTCTCTAGTTTTCAGAAATGCACAGGTTTGGTAGGCTTCCCTAGGTGCCGGCTGAGCTAGAGGCCAAAACCTACAGGTAGGCACTTTGCAAAAAACACCTCTGTTTTCTTTCAAAAATTTGGATGTGTCCACGTTGCGCTTTGGGGCGTTTCCTGTCGCGGGCGCTAGGCCTACCCACACAAGTGAGGTATAATTTTTATCGGGAGACTTGGGGGAATGCTGGGTGGAAGTAAATTTGTGGCTCCTCTCAGATTCCAGAACTTTCTGCCACAGAAATGTGAGGAACATGTGTTTTTTTAGCCAAATTTTGAGGTTTGCAAAGGATTCTGGGTAACAGAACCTGGTCCGAGCCCCACAAGTCACCCCATCTTGGATTCCCCTAGGTATCTAGTTTTCAGAAATGCACAGGTGTGGTAGGTTTCTCTAAGTGCCGGCTGAGCTAGATGCCAAAATCTACAGGTAGGCACTTTGCAAAAAACACCTCTGTTTTCTTTCAAAAATGTGGATGTGTCCACGTTGCGCTTTGGGGCGTTTCCTGTCGCGGGCGCTAGGCCTACCCACACAAGTGGGGTATCATTTTTATCGGGAGACTTGGGGGAACGCTGGGTGGAAAGAAATTTGTGGCTCCTCTCAGATTCCAGAACTTTCTGCCACAGAAATGTGAGGAACATGTGTTTTTTTAGCCAAATTTTGAGGTTTGCAAAGGATTCTGGGTAACAGAACCTGGTCCGAGCCCCACAAGTCACCCCATCTTGGATTCCACTAGGTCTCTAGTTTTCAGAAATGCACAGGTTTGGTAGGTTTCCCTAGGTGCCGGCTGAGCTAGAGGCCAAAATCTACAGGTAGGCACTTTGCAAAAAACACCTCTGTTTTCTTTCAAAAATTTGGATGTGTCCACGTTGCGCTTTGGGGCGTTTCCTGTCGCGGGCGCTAGACCTACCCACACAAGTGGGGTATCATTTTTATCGGGAGACTTGGGGGAATGCTGGGTGGAAGGAAATGTGTGGCTCCTCTCGGATTCCAGAACTTTCTGCCACAGAAATGTGAGGAACATGTGTTTTTTTAGCCAAATTTTGAGGTTTGCAAAGGATTCTGGGTAACAGAACCTGGTCCAAGCCCCACAAGTCACCCCATCTTGGATTCCCCTAGGTCTCTAGTTTTCAGAAATGCACAGGTTTGGTAGGTTTCCCTAGGTGCCGGCTGAGCTAGAGCCCAAAACCTACAGGTAGGCACTTTGCAAAAAACACCTCTGTTTTCTTTCAAAAATTTGGATGTGTACATGTTGCGCTTTGAGGCGTTTCCTGACGCAGGCGCTAGGCCTACCCACACAAGTGAGGTATCATTTTTATCGGGAGACTTGGGGGAACACTGGGTGGAAGGAAATTTGTGGGTCCTCTCAGATTCTAGAACTTTCTGCCACAGAAACATGAGGAACATGTCTTTTTTTAGCCAAATTTTGAGGTTTGCAAAGGATTCTGGGTAACAGAACCTGGTCCGAGCCCCACAAGTCACCCCATCTTGGATTCCCCTAGGTCTCTAGTTTTCAGAAATGCACAGGTGTGGTAGGTTTCTCTAGGTGCCGGCTGAGCTAGAGGCCAAAATCTACAGGTAGGCACTTTGCAAAAAACACCTCTGTTTTCTTTCAAAAATTTGGATGTGTCCACGTTGCGCTTTGGGGCGTTTCCCGTTGCGGGCGCTAGGCCTACCCACACAAGTGAGGTATCATTTTTATCGGGAGACTTGGGGGAACGCTGGGTGGAAGGAAATTTGTGGCTCCTCTCAGATTCCAAAACTTTCTGCCACAGAAATGTTAGGAACATGTGTTTTTTTAGCCAAATTTTGAGGTTTGCAAAGGATTCTGGGTAACAGAACCTGGTCCGAGCCCCACAAGTCACCCCATCTTGGATTCCCCTAGGTCTCTAGTTTTCAAAAATGCACAGGGTTGTAGGTTTCCCTAGTGCCGGCTGAGCTACAGGCCAAAATCCAGAGGTAGGCACTGTTTTCTTTCAAAAATTTGGATGTGTCCACTTTGCCCTTTGGGGCGTTTCCTGTCGCGGGCGCTAGGCCTACCCACACAAGTGAGGTATCATTTTTATCGGGAGACTTGAGGGAACGCTGGGTGGAAGGCAATTTGTGGCTCCTCTCAGATTCCAGAACTTTCTGCCACAGAAATGTGAGGAATATGTGTTTTTTTAGCCAAATTTTGAGGTTTGCAAAGGATTCTGGGTAACAGAACCTGGTCCGAGCCCCACAAGTCACCCCATCTTGGATTCCCCTAGGTCTCTAGTTTTCAGAAATGCACAGGTGTGGTAGGTTTGTCTAGATGCCGGCTGAGCTAGAGGCCAAAATCTACAGGTAGGCACTTTGCAAAAAACACCTCTGTTTTCTTTCAAAAATGTGGATGTGTCCACGTTGCGCTTTGGGGCGTTTCCTGTTGCGGGCGCTAGGACTACCCACACAAGTGAGGTATCATTTTTATCGGGGGACTTGGGGGAATGCTGGGTGGAAGGAAATTTGTGGCTCCTCTCAGATTCCAGAACTTTCTGCCACAGAAATGTGAGGAACATGTGTTTTTTTAGCCAAATTTTGAGGTTTGCAAAGGATTCTGGGTAACAGAACCTGGTCCGAGCCCCACAAGTCACCCCATCTTGGATTCCCCTAGGTCTCTAGTTTTCAGAAATGCACAGGTTTGGTAGGTTTCCCTAGGTGCCGGCTGAGCTAGAGGCCAAAATCTACAGGTAGGCACTTTGCAAAAAACACCTGTTTTCCTACAAAAATTTGGATGTGTCCACGTTGCGCTTTGGGGCGTTTCCTGTCGCGTGCGCTAGGCCTACCCACACAAGTGAGGTATCATTTTTATCGGGAGACTTGGGGGAATGCTGGGTGGAAGGAAATGTGTGGCTCCTCTCGGATTCCAGAACTTTCTGCCACAGAAATGTGAGGAACATGTGTTTTTTTAGCCAAATTTTGAGGTTTGCAAAGGATTCTGGGTAACAGAACCTGGTCCGAGCCTGACAAGTCACCCCATCTTGGATTGCCCTAGTCTCTAGTTTTCAGAAATGCACAGGTTTGGTAGGTTTCCCTAGGTGCCGGCTGAGCTAGAGGCCAAAATCTACAGGTAGGCACTTTGCAAAAAACACCTCTGTTTTCCTACAAAAATTTGGATGTGTCCACGTTGCGCTTTGGGGCGTTTCCTGTCGTGTGCGCTAGGCCTACCCACACAAGTGAGGTATCATTTTTATCGGGAGACTTGGGGGAATGCTGGGTGGAAGGAAATGTGTGGCTCCTCTCGGATTCCAGAACTTTCTGCCACAGAAATGTGAGGAACATGTGTTTTTTTAGCCAAATTTTGAGGTTTGCAAAGGATTCTGGGTAACAGAACCTGGTCCGAGCCTGACAAGTCAGCCCATCTTGGATTGCCCTAGGTCTCTAGTTTTCAGAAATGCACAGGTTTGGTAGGTTTCCCTAGGTGTCGGATGAGCTAGAGGCCAAAATCTACAGGTAGACACTTTGCAAAAAACACCTCTCTTTTCTTTCAAAAATGAGGATGTGTACACGTTGCGCTTTGGGGCGTTTCCTGTCGCGGGCGCTAGGCCTACCCACACAGGTGAGGTATTATTTTTGTCTGAAGACTTGGGGGAACGCTGGGTGGAAGGAAATTTGTGGCTCCTCTCTGATTCCAATACTTTCTGCCACAGAAATGTGAGGAACATGTGTTTTTTTAGCCAAATTTTGAGGTTTGCAAAGGATTCTGGGTAACAGAACCTGGTCCAAGGCCCACAAGTCACCCCATCTTGGATTCCCCTAGGTCTCTAGTTTTCAGAAATGCACAGGTTTGGTAGGTTTCCCTAGGTGCTGGCTGAGCTAGAGGCCAAAACCTACAGGTAGGCCCTTTGCAAAAAACACCTCTGTTTTCTTTCAAAAATTTGGATGTGTCCACGTTGCGCTTTGGGGCGTTTCCTGTCGCGGGCGCTAGGCCTACCCACACAAGTGAGGTATCATTTTTATCGGGAGACTTGGGGGAATGCTGGGTGGAAGGAAATTTGTGGCTCCTCTCAGATTCCAGAACTTTCTGCCACAGAAATGTGAGGAACATGTGTTTTTTTAGCCAAATTTTGAGGTTTGCAAAGGATTCTGGGCAACAGAACCTGGTCCGAGCCCCACAAGTCATCCCATCTTGGATTCCCCTAGGTCTCTAGTTTTCAGAAATGCACAGGTTTGGTAGGTTTCCCTCGGTGCCGGCTGAGCTAGAGGCCAAAATCTACAGGTAGGCACTTTGCAAAAAACACCTCTGTTTTCTTTAAAAAATTTGGATGTGTACATGTTGCGCTTTGAGGCGTTTCCTGACGCAGGCGCTAGGCCTACCCACACAAGTGAGGTATCATTTTTATCGGGAGACTTGGGGGAACACTGGGTGGAAGGAAATTTGTGGGTCCTCTCAGATTCTAGAACTTTCTGCCACAGAAACATGAGGAACATGTCTTTTTTTAGCCAAATTTTGAGGTTTGCAAAGGATTCTGGGTAACAGAACCTGGTCCGAGCCCCACAAGTCACCCCATCTTGGATTCCCCTAGGTCTCTAGTTTTCAGAAATGCACAGGTGTGGTAGGTTTCTCTAGGTGCCGGCTGAGCTAGAGGCCAAAATCTACAGGTAGGCACTTTGCAAAAAACACCTCTGTTTTCTTTCAAAAATTTGGATGTGTCCACGTTGCGCTTTGGGGCGTTTCCCGTTGCGGGCGCTAGGCCTACCCACACAAGTGAGGTATCATTTTTATCGGGAGACTTGGGGGAACGCTGGGTGGAAGGAAATTTGTGGCTCCTCTCAGATTCCAAAACTTTCTGCCACAGAAATGTTAGGAACATGTGTTTTTTTAGCCAAATTTTGAGGTTTGCAAAGGATTCTGGGTAACAGAACCTGGTCCGAGCCCCACAAGTCACCCCATCTTGGATTCCCCTAGGTCTCTAGTTTTCAAAAATGCACAGGGTTGTAGGTTTCCCTAGTGCCGGCTGAGCTACAGGCCAAAATCCAGAGGTAGGCACTGTTTTCTTTCAAAAATTTGGATGTGTCCACTTTGCCCTTTGGGGCGTTTCCTGTCGCGGGCGCTAGGCCTACCCACACAAGTGAGGTATCATTTTTATCGGGAGACTTGAGGGAACGCTGGGTGGAAGGCAATTTGTGGCTCCTCTCAGATTCCAGAACTTTCTGCCACAGAAATGTGAGGAATATGTGTTTTTTTAGCCAAATTTTGAGGTTTGCAAAGGATTCTGGGTAACAGAACCTGGTCCGAGCCCCACAAGTCACCCCATCTTGGATTCCCCTAGGTCTCTAGTTTTCAGAAATGCACAGGTGTGGTAGGTTTGTCTAGATGCCGGCTGAGCTAGAGGCCAAAATCTACAGGTAGGCACTTTGCAAAAAACACCTCTGTTTTCTTTCAAAAATGTGGATGTGTCCACGTTGCGCTTTGGGGCGTTTCCTGTTGCGGGCGCTAGGACTACCCACACAAGTGGGGTATCATTTTTATCGGGAGACTTGGGGGAACGCTGGGTGGCAGGAAATTTGTGGCTCCTCTCAGATTCCAAAACTTTCTGCCACAGAAATGTGAGGAACATGTGTTTTTTTAGCCAAATTTTGAGGTTTGCAAAGGATTCTGGGTAACAGAACCTGGTCCGAGCCCCACAAGTCACCCCATCTTGGATTCCCCTAGGTCTCTAGTTTTCAGAAATGCACAGGTTTGGTAGGTTTCCCTAGGTGCCGGCTGAGCTAGAGGCCAAAATCTACAGGTAGGCACTTTGCAAAAAACACCTCTGTTTTCTTTGAAAAATTTGGATGTGTCCACGTTGCGCTTTGGGGCGTTTCCTGTCGCGGGCGCTAGGCCTACCCACACAAGTGGGGTATCATTTTTATCGGGAGACTTGGGGGAACGCTGGGTGGAAAGAAATTTGTGGCTCCTCTCAGATTCCACAACTTTCTGCCACAGAAATGTGAGGAACATGTGTTTTTTTAGCCAAATTTTGAGGTTTGCAAAGGATTCTGGGTAACAGAACCTGGTCCGAGCCCCACAAGTCACCCCATCTTAGATTCCCCTAGGTCTCTAGTTTTCAGAAATGCACAGGTTTGGTAGGTTTCCCTAGGTGCCGGCTGAGCTAGAGGCCAAAATCTACAGGTAGGCACTTTGCAAAAAACACCTCTGTTTTCTTTGAAAAATTTGGATGTGTCCATGTTGCGCGTTGGGGCGTTTCCTGTCGCGGGCGCTAGGCCTACCACACAAGTGGGGTATCATTTTTATCAGGAGACTTGGGGGAACGCTGGGTGGAAAGAAATTTGTGGCTCCTCTCAGATTCCAGAACTTTCTGCCACTGAAATGTGAGGAACATGTGTTTTTTTAGCCAAATTTTGAGGTTTGCAAAGGATTCTGGGTAACAGAACCTGGTCCGAGCCCCACAAGTCACCCCATCTTGGATTCCCCTAGGTCTCTAGTTTTCAGAAATGCACAGGTTTGGTAGGTTTCCCTAGGTGACGGCTGAGCTAGAGGCCAAAATCTACAGGTAGGCACTTTGCAAAAAACACCTCTGTTTTCTTTCAAAAATTTGGATGTGTCCATGTTGCGCTTTGGGGCGTTTCCTGTCGCGGGCGGTAGACCTACCCACACAAGTGAGGTATCATTTTTATCGGGAGACTTGGGGAAACGCTGGGTGGAAGGAAATGTGTGGCTCCTCTCAGATTCCAGAACTTTCTGCCACAGAAATGTGAGGAACATGTGTTTTTGTAGCCAAATTTTGAGGTTTGCAAAGGATTCTGGGTAACAGAACCTGGTCCGAGCCCCACAAGTCACCCCATCTTGGATTCCCCTAGGTCTCTCGTTTTCAGAAATGCACAGGTTTGGTAGGTTTCCCTAGGTGCCGGCTGAGCTAGAGGCCAAAATCTACAGGTAGGCACTTTGCAAAAAACACCTCTGTTTTCTTTCAAAAATGTGGATGTGTCCACGTTGCGCTTTGGGGCGTTTCCTGTCGCGGGCGCTAGGCCTACCCACACAGGTGAGGTATCATTTTTGTCTGAAGACTTGGGGGAACGCTGGGTGGAAGGAAATTTGTGGCTCCTCTCAGATTCCAAAACTTTCTGCCACAGAAATGTGAGGAACATGTGTTTTTTTAGCCACATTTTGAGGTTTGCAAAGGATTCTGGGTAACATAACCTGGTCCAAGCCCCACAAGTCACCCCATCTTGGATTCCCCTAGGTCTCTAGTTTTCAGAAATGCACAGGTTTGGTAGGTTTCCCTAGGTGCCGGCTGAGCTAGAGGCCAAAACCTACAGGTAGGCACTTTGCAAAAAACACCTCTGTTTTCTTTCAAAAATTTGGATGTCTCCACGTTACGCTTTGGGGCGTTTCCTGTTGCGGGCGCTAGGCTTACCACACAAGTGAGGTATCATTTTTATCGGGAGACTTGGGGGAATGCTGGGTGGAAGGAAATTTGTGGCTCCTCTCAGATTCCAGAACTTTCTGCCACAGAAATGTGAGGAACATGTGTTTTTTTAGACAAATTTTGAGGTTTGCAAAGGATTCTGGGTAACAGAACCTGGTCCGAGCCCGACAAGTCACCCCATCTTGGATTACCCTAGGTCTCTAGTTTTCAGAAATGCACAGGTTTGGTAGGTTTCCCTAGGTGCCGGCTGAGCTAGAGGCCAAAATCTACAGGTAGGCACTTTGCAAAAAACACCTCTGTTTTCCTACAAAAATTTGGATGTGTCCACGTTGCGCTTTGGGGCGTTTCCTGTCGCGTGCGCTAGGCCTACCCACCCAAGTGAGGTATCATTTTTATCGGGAGACTTGGGGGAATGCTGGGTGGAAGGAAATGTGTGGCTCCTCTCGGATTCCAGAACTTTCTGCCACAGAAATGTGAGGAACATGTGTTTTTTTAGCCAAATTTTGAGGTTTGCAAAGAATTCTGGGTAACAGAACCTGGTCCGAGCCTGACAAGTCACCCCATCTTGGACTCCCCTAGGTCTCTAGTTTTCAGAAATGCACAGGTTTGGTAGGTTTCCCTAGGTGTCGGCTGAGCTAGAGGCCAAAATCTACAGGTAGACACTGCAAAAAACACCTCTGTTTTCTTTCAAAAATTTGGATGTGTCCACGTTGCGCTTTGGGGCGTTTCCTGTCGCGGGCGCTAGGCCTACCCACACAGGTGAGGTATTATTTTTGTCTGAAGACTTGGGGGAACGCTGGGTGGAAGGAAATTTGTGACTCCTCTCAGATTCCAAAACTTTCTGCCACAGAAATGTGAGAAACATGTGTTTTTTTAGCCAAATTTTGAGGTTTGCAAAGGATTCTGGGTAACAGAACCTGGTCCAAGCCCCACAAGTCACCCCATCTTGGATTCCCCTAGGTCTCTAGTTTTCAGAAATGCACAGGTTTGGTAGGTTTCCCTAGGTGCTGGCTGAGCTAGAGGCCAAAACCTACAGGTAGGCACTTTGCAAAAAACACCTCTGTTTTCTTTCAAAAATTTGGATGTGTCCACCTTGCGCTTTGGGGCGTTTCCTGTCGCGGGCGCTAGGCCTACCCACACAAATGAGGTATCATTTTTATCGGGAGACTTGGGGGAATGCTGGGTGGAAGGAAATTTGTGGCTCCTCTCAGATTCCAGAACTTTCTGCCACAGAAATGTGAGGAACATGTGTTTTTTTAGCCAAATTTTGAGGTTTGCAAAGGATTCTGGGTAACAGAACCTGGTCCGAGCCCGACAAGTCACCCCATCTTGGATTCCCCTAGGTCTCTAGTTTTCAGAAATGCACAGGTTTGGTAGGTTTCCCTAGGTGCCGGCTGAGCTAGAGGCCAAAACCTACAGGTAGGCACTTTGCAAAAAACACCTCTGTTTTCTTTCAAAAATTTGGATGTCTCCACGTTGCGCTTTGGGGCGTTTCCTGTTGCGGGCGCTAGGCTTACCCACACAATTGAGGTATCATTTTTATCGGGAGACTTGGGGGAATGCTGGGTGGAAGGAAATTTGTGGCTCCTCTCAGATTCCAGAACTTTCTGCCACAGAAATGTGAGGAACATGTGTTTTTTTAGACAAATTTTGAGGTTTGCAAAGGATTCTGGGTAACAGAACCTGGTCCGAGCCCGACAAGTCACCCCATCTTGGATTACCCTAGGTCTCTAGTTTTCAGAAATGCACAGGTTTGGTAGGTTTCCCTAGGTGCCGGCTGAGCTAGAGGCCAAAATCTACAGGTAGGCACTTTGCAAAAAACACCTCTGTTTTCCTACAAAAATTTGGATGTGTCCACGTTGCGCTTTGGGGCGTTTCCTGTCGCGTGCGCTAGGCCTACCCACCCAAGTGAGGTATCATTTTTATCGGGAGACTTGGGGGAATGCTGGGTGGAAGGAAATGTGTGGCTCCTCTCGGATTCCAGAACTTTCTGCCACAGAAATGTGAGGAACATGTGTTTTTTTAGCCAAATTTTGAGGTTTGCAAAGGATTCTGGGTAACAGAACCTGGTCCGAGCCTGACAAGTCACCCCATCTTGGATTCCCCTAGGTCTCTAGTTTTCAGAAATGCACAGGTTTGGTAGGTTTCCCTAGGTGTCGGCTGAGCTAGAGGCCAAAATCTACAGGTAGACACTGCAAAAAACACCTCTGTTTTCCTTCAAAAATTTGGATGTGTCCACGTTGCGCTTTGGGGCGTTTCCTGTCGCGGGCGCTAGGCCTACCCACACAGGTGAGGTATTATTTTTGTCTGAAGACTTGGGGGAACGCTGGGTGGAAGGAAATTTGTGACTCCTCTCAGATTCCAAAACTTTCTGCCACAGAAATGTGAGGAACATGTGTTTTTTTAGCCAAATTTTGAGGTTTGCAAAGGATTCTGGGTAACAGAACCTGGTCCAAGCCCCACAAGTCACCCCATCTTGGATTCCCCTAGGTCTCTAGTTTTCAGAAATGCACAGGTTTGGTAGGTTTCCCTAGGTGCCGGCTGAGCTAGAGGCCAAAACCTACAGGTAGGCACTTTGCAAAAAACACCTCTGTTTTCTTTCAAAAATTTGGATGTGTCCACGTTGCGCTTTGGTGCGTTTCCTGTCGCGGGCGCTAGGCCTACCCACACAAGTGAGGTATCATTTTTATCGGGGGACTTGGGGGAATGCTGGGTGGAAGGAAATTTGTGGCTCCTCTCAGATTCCAGAACTTTCTGCCACAGAAATGTGAGGAACATGTGTTTTTTTAGCCAAATTTTGAGGTTTGCAAAGGATTCTGGGTAACAGAACCTGGTCCGAGCCCGACAAGTCACCCCATCTTGGATTCCCCTAGGTCTCTAGTTTTCAGAAATGCACAGGTTTGGTAGGTTTCCCTAGGTGCCGGCTGAGCTAGAGGCCAAAATCTACAGGTAGGCACTTTGCAAAAAACACCTCTGTTTTCCTACAAAAATTTGGATGTGTCCACGTTGCGCTTTGGGGCGTTTCCTGTCGCGTGCGCTAGGCCTACCCACACAAGTGAGGTATCATTTTTATCGGGAGACTTGGGGGAATGCTGGGTGGAAGGAAATGTGTGGCTCCTCTCGGATTCCAGAACTTTCTGCCACAGAAATGTGAGGAACATGTGTTTTTTTAGCCAAATTTTGAGGTTTGCAAAGGATTCTGGGTAACAGAACCTGGTCCGAGCCTGACAAGTCACCCCATCTTGGATTGCCCTAGGTCTCTAGTTTTCAGAAATGCACAGGTTTGGTAGGTTTCCCTAGGTGTCGGCTGAGCTAGAGGCCAAAATCTACAGGTAGACACTTTGCAAAAAACACCTCTGTTTTCTTTCAAAAATTTGGATGTGTCCACGTTGCGCTTTGGGGCGTTTCCTGTCGCGGGCGCTAGGCCTACCCACACAGGTGAGGTATTATTTTTGTCTGAAGACTTGGGGGAACGCTGGGTGGAAGGAAATTTGTGGCTCCTCTCTGATTCCAATACTTTCTGCCACAGAAATGTGAGGAACATGTGTTTTTTTAGCCAAATTTTGAGGTTTGCAAAGGATTCTGGGTAACAGAACCTGGTCCAAGGCCCACAAGTCACCCCATCTTGGATTCCCCTAGGTCTCTAGTTTTCAGAAATGCACAGGTTTGGTAGGATTCCCTAGGTGCTGGCTGAGCTAGAGGCCAAAACCTACAGGTAGGCACTTTGCAAAAAACACCTCTGTTTTCTTTCAAAAATTTGGATGTGTCCACGTTGCGCTTTGGGGCGTTTCCTGTCGCGGGCGCTAGGCCTACCCACACAAGTGAGGTATCATTTTTATCGGGAGACTTGGGGGAATGCTGGGTGGAAGGAAATTTGTGGCTCCTCTCAGATTCCAGAACTTTCTGCCACAGAAATGTGAGGAACATGTGTTTTTTTAGCCAAATTTTGAGGTTTGCAAAGGATTCTGGGCAACAGAACCTGGTCCGAGCCCCACAAGTCATCCCATCTTGGATTCCCCTAGGTCTCTAGTTTTCAGAAATGCACAGGTTTGGTAGGTTTCCCTCGGTGCCGGCTGAGCTAGAGGCCAAAATCTACAGGTAGGCACTTTGCAAAAAACACCTCTGTTTTCTTTCAAAAATTTGGATGTGTACACGTTGCGCTTTGAGGCGTTTCCTGACGCGGGCGCTAGGCCTACCCACACAAGTGAGGTATCATTTTTATCGGGAGACTTGGGGGAACACTGGGTGGAAGGAAATTTGTGGGTCCTCTCAGATTCTAGAACTTTCTGCCACAGAAACATGAGGAACATGTCTTTTTTTAGCCAAATTTTGAGGTTTGCAAAGGATTCTGGGTAACAGAACCTGGTCCGAGCCCCACAAGTCACCCCATCTTGGATTCCCCTAGGTCTCTAGTTTTCAGAAATGCACAGGTGTGGTAGGTTTCTCTAGGTGCCGGCTGAGCTAGAGGCCAAAATCTACAGGTAGGCACTTTGCAAAAAACACCTCTGTTTTCTTTCAAAAATGTGGATGTGTCCACGTTGCGCTTTGGGGAGTTTCCCGTTGCGGGCGCTAGGCCTACCCACACAAGTGAGGTATCATTTTTATTGGGAGACTTGGGGGAACGCTGGGTGGAAGGAAATTTGTGGCTCCTCTCAGATTCCAAAACTTTCTGCCACAGAAATGTTAGGAACATGTGTTTTTTTAGCCAAATTTTGAGGTTTGCAAAGGATTCTGGGTAACAGAACCTGGTCCGAGCCCCACAAGTCACCCCATCTTGGATTCCCCTAGGTCTCTAGTTTTCAAAAATGCACAGGGTTGTAGGTTTCCCTAGTGCCGGCTGAGCTACAGGCCAAAATCCAGAGGTAGGCACTGTTTTCTTTCAAAAATTTGGATGTGTCCACTTTGCCCTTTGGGGCGTTTCCTGTCGCGGGCGCTAGGCCTACCCACACAAGTGAGGTATCATTTTTATCGGGAGACTTGAGGGAACGCTGGGTGGAAGGAAATTTGTGGCTCCTCTCAGATTCCAGAACTTTCTGCCACAGAAATGTGAGGAATATGTGTTTTTTTAGACAAATTTTGAGGTTTGCAAAGGATTCTGGGTAACAGAACCTGGTCCGAGCCCGACAAGTCACCCCATCTTGGATTACCCTAGGTCTCTAGTTTTCAGAAATGCACAGGTTTGGTAGGTTTCCCTAGGTGCCGGCTGAGCTACAGGCCAAAATCTACAGGTAGGCACTTTGCAAAAAACACCTCTGTTTTCCTACAAAAATTTGGATGTGTCCACGTTGCGCTTTGGGGCGTTTCCTGTCGTGTGCGCTAGGCCTACCCACCCAAGTGAGGTATCATTTGTATCGGGAGACTTGGGGGAATGCTGGGTGGAAGGAAATGTGTGGCTCCTCTCGGATTCCAGAACTTTCTGCCACAGAAATGTGAGGAACATTTGTTTTTTTAGCCAAATTTTGAGGTTTGCAAAGGATTCTGGGTAACAGAACCTGGTCCGAGCCTGACAAGTCACCCCATCTTGGATTCCCCTAGGTCTCTAGTTTTCAGAAATGCACAGGTTTGGTAGGTTTCCCTAGGTGTCGGCTGAGCTAGAGGCCAAAATCTACAGGTAGACACTGCAAAAAACACCTCTGTTTTCTTTCAAAAATTTGGATGTGTCCACGTTGCGCTTTGGGGCGTTTCCTGTCGCGGGCGCTAGGCCTACCCACACAGGTGAGGTATTATTTTTGTCTGAAGACTTGGGGGAACGCTGGGTGGAAGGAAATTTGTGACTCCTCTCAGATTCCAAAACTTTCTGCCACAGAAATGTGAGAAACGTGTTTTTTTAGCCAAATTTTGAGGTTTGCAAAGGATTCTGGGTAACAGAACCTGGTCCAAGCCCCACAAGTCACCCCATCTTGGATTCCCCTAGGTCTCTAGTTTTCAGAAATGCACAGGTTTGGTAGGTTTCCCTAGGTGCTGGCTGAGCTAGAGGCCAAAACCTACAGGTAGGCACTTTGCAAAAAACACCTCTGTTTTCTTTCAAAAATTTGGATGTGTCCACGTTGCGCTTTGGGGCGTTTCCTGTCGCGGGCGCTAGGCCTACCCACACAAGTGAGGTATCATTTTTATCGGGAGACTTGGGGGAATGCTGGGTGGAAGGAAATTTGTGGCTCCTCTCAGATTCCAGAACTTTCTGCCACAGAAATGTGAGGAACATGTGTTTTTTTAGCCAAATTTTGAGGTTTGCAAAGGATTCTGGGTAACAGAACCTGGTCCGAGCCCGACAAGTCACCCCATCTTGGATTCCCCTAGGTCTCTAGTTTTCAGAAATGCACAGGTTTGGTAGGTTTCCCTAGGTGCCGGCTGAGCTAGAGGCCAAAACCTACAGGTAGGCACTTTGCAAAAAACACCTCTGTTTTCTTTCAAAAATTTGGATGTCTCCACGTTGCGCTTTGGGGCGTTTCCTGTTGCGGGCACTAGGCTTACCCACACAAGTGAGGTATCATTTTTATCGGGAGACTTGGGGGAATGCTGGGTGGAAGGAAATTTGTGGCTCCTCTCAGATTCCAGAACTTTCTGCCACAGAAATGTGAGGAACATGTGTTTTTTTAGACAAATTTTGAGGTTTGCAAAGGATTCTGGGTAACAGAACCTGGTCCGAGCCCGACAAGTCACCTCATCTTGGATTACCCTAGGTCTCTAGTTTTCAGAAATGCACAGGTTTGGTAGGTTTCCCTAGGTGCCGGCTGAGCTAGAGGCCAAAATCTACAGGTAGGCACTTTGCAAAAAACACCTCTGTTTTCCTACAAAAATTTGGATGTGTCCACGTTGCGCTTTGGGGCGTTTCCTGTCGCGTGCGCTAGGCCTACCCACCCAAGTGAGGTATCATTTTCATCAGGAGACTTGGGGGAATGCTGGGTGGAAGGAAATGTGTGGCTCCTCTCGGATTCCAGAACTTTCTGCCACAGAAATGTGAGGAACATGTGTTTTTTTAGCCAAATTTTGAGGTTTGCAAAGGATTCTGGGTAACAGAACCTGGTCCGAGCTTGACAAGTCACGCCATCTTGGATTCCCCTAGGTCTCTAGTTTTCAGAAATGCACATGTTTGGTAGGTTTCCCTAGGTGTCGGCTGAGCTAGAGGCCAAAATCTACAGGTAGACACTGCAAAAAACACCTCTGTTTTCTTTCAAAAATTTGGATGTGTCCACGTTGCGCTTTGGGGCGTTTCCTGTCGCGGGCGCTAGGCCTACCCACACAGGTGAGGTATTATTTTTGTCTGAAGACTTGGGGGAACGCTGGGTGGAAGGAAATTTGTGACTCCTCTCAGATTCCAAAACTTTCTGCCACAGAAATGTGAGAAACATGTGTTTTTTTAGCCAAATTTTGAGGTTTGCAAAGGATTCTGGGTAACAGAACCTGGTCCAAGCCCCACAAGTCACCCCATCTTGGATTCCCCTAGGTCTCTAGTTTTCAGAAATGCACAGGTTTGGTAGGTTTCCCTAGGTGCCGGCTGAGCTAGAGGCCAAAACCTACAGGTAGGCACTTTGCAAAAAACACCTCTGTTTTCTTTCAAAAATTTGGATGTGTCCACGTTGCGCTTTGGGGTGTTTCCTGTCGCGGGCGCTAGGCCTACCCACACAAGTGAGGTATCATTTTTATCGGGAGACTTGGGGGAATGCTGGGTGGAAGGAAATTTGTGGCTCCTCTCAGATTCCAGAACTTTCTGCCACAGAAATGTGAGGAACATGTGTTTTTTTAGCCAAATTTTGAGGTTTGCAAAGGATTCTGGGTAACAGAACCTGGTCCGAGCCCGACAAGTCACCCCATCTTGGATTCCCCTAGGTCTCTAGTTTTCAGAAATGCACAGGTTTGGTAGGTTTCCCTAGGTGCCGGCTGAGCTAGAGGCCAAAATCTACATGTAGGCACTTTGCAAAAAACACCTCTGTTTTCCTACAAAAATTTGGATGTGTCCACGTTGCGCTTTGGGGCGTTTCCTGTCGCGTGCGCTAGGCCTACCCACACAAGTGAGGTATCATTTTTATCGGGAGACTTGGGGGAATGCTGGGTGGAAGGAAATGTGTGGCTCCCTCGGATTCCAGAACTTTCTGCCACAGACATGTGAGGAACATGTGTTTTTTTAGCCAAATGTTGAGGTTTGCAAAGGATTCTGGGTAACAGAACCTGGTCCGAGCCTGACAAGTCACCCCATCTTGGATTCCCCTAGGTCTCTAGTTTTCAGAAATGCACAGGTTTGGTAGGTTTCCCTAGGTGCCGGCTGAGCTAGAGGCCAAAATCTACATGTAGGCACTTTGCAAAAAACACCTCTGTTTTCTTTCAAAAATTTGGATGTGTCCACGTTGCGCTTTGGGGCGTTTCCTGTCGCGGGCGCTAGGCCTACCCACACAGGTGAGGTATTATTTTTGTCTGAAGACTTGGGGGAACGCTGGGTGGAAGGAAATTTGTGGCTCCTCTCTGATTCCAAAACTTTCTGCCACAGAAATGTGAGGAACATGTGTTTTTTTAGCCAAATTTTGAGGTTTGCAAAGGATTCTGGGTAACAGAACCTGGTCCAAGGCCCACAAGTCACCCCATCTTGGATTCCCCTAGGTCTCTAGTTTTCAGAAAAGCACAGGTTTGGTAGGTTTCCCTAGGTGCTGGCTGAGCTAGAGGCCAAAACCTACAGGTAGGCACTTTGCAAAAAACACCTCTGTTTTATTTAAAAAATTTGGATGTGTCCACGTTGCGCTTTGAGGCGTTTCCTGTCGCGGGCGCTAGGCCTACCCACACAAGTGAGGTATCATTTTTATCGGGAGACTTGGGGGAATGCTGGGTGGAAGGAAATTTGTGGCTCCTCTCAGATTCCAGAACTTTCTGCCACAGAAATGTGAGGAACATGTGTTTTTTTAGCCAAATTTTGAGGTTTGCAAAGGATTCTGGGCAACAGAACCTGGTCCGAGCCCCACAAGTCACCCCATCTTGGATTCCCCTAGGTCTCTAGTTTTCAGAAATGCACAGGTTTGGTAGGTTTCCCTCGGTGCCGGCTGAGCTAGAGGCCAAACTCTACAGGTAGGCACTTTGCAAAAAACACCTCTGTTTTCTTTCAAAAATGAGGATGTGTACACGTTGCGCTTTGAGGCGTTTCCTGACGCGGGCGCTAGGCCTACCCACACAAGTGAGGTATCATTTTTATCGGGAGACTTGGGGGAACACTGGGTGGAAGGAAATTTGTGGGTCCTCTCAGATTCTAGAACTTTCTGCCACAGAAATATGAGGAACATGTCTTTTTTTAGCCAAATTTTGAGGTTTGCAAAGGATTCTGGGTAACAGAACCTGGTCCGAGCCCCACAAGTCACCCCATCTTGGATTCCCCTAGGTCTCTAGTTTTCAGAAATGCACAGGTGTGGTAGGTTTCTCTAGGTGCCGGCTGAGCTAGAGGCCAAAATCTACAGGTAGGCACTTTGCAAAAAACACCTCTGTTTTCTTTCAAAAATTTGGATGTGTCCACGTTGCGCTTTGGGGCGTTTCCTGTCGCGTGCGCTAGGCCTACCCACACAAGTGAGGTATCATTTTTATCGGGAGACTTGGGGGAATGCTGGGTGGAAGGAAATGTGTGGCTCCTCTCGGATTCCAGAACTTTCTGCCACAGAAATGTGAGGAACATGTGTTTTTTTAGCCAAATTTTGAGGTTTGCAAAGGATTCTGGGTAACAGAACCTGGTCCGAGCCTGACAAGTCACCCCATCTTGGATTCCCCTAAGTCTCTAGTTTTCAGAAATGCACAGGTTTGGTAGGTTTCCCTAGGTGTCGGCTGAGCTAGAGGCCAAAATCTACAGGTAGACACTGCAAAAAACACCTCTGTTTTCTTTCAAAAATTTGGATGTGTCCACGTTGCGCTTTGGGGCGTTTCCTGTCGCGGGCGCTAGGCCTACCCACACAGGTGAGGTATTATTTTTGTCTGAAGACTTGGGGGAACGCTGGGTGGAAGGAAATTTGTGGCTCCTCTCTGATTCCAAAACTTTCTGCCACAGAAATGTGAGGAACATGTGTTTTTTTAGCCAAATTTTGAGGTTTGCAAAGGATTCTGGGTAACAGAACCTGGTCCAAGGCCCACAAGTCACCCCATCTTGGATTCCCCTAGGTCTCTAGTTTTCAGAAATGCACAGGTTTGGTAGGTTTCCCTAGGTGCTGGCTGAGCTAGAGGCCAAAATCTACAGGTAGGCACTTTGCAAAAAACACCTCTGTTTTCCTACAAAAATTTGGATGTGTCCACGTTGCGCTTTGGGGCGTTTCCTGTCGTGTGCGCTAGGCCTACCCACACAAGTGAGGTATCATTTTTATCGGGAGACTTGGGGGA
Source organism: Pleurodeles waltl (assembly GCF_031143425.1). NCBI lineage: Eukaryota > Metazoa > Chordata > Amphibia > Caudata > Salamandridae > Pleurodeles > Pleurodeles waltl. The sequence continues at coordinate 395,971 of NW_027149872.1, read as the reverse complement.
ATGCTGGGTGGAAGGAAATGTGTGGCTCCTCTCGGATTCCAGAACTTTCTGCCACAGAAATGTGAGGAACATGTGTTTTTTTAGCCAAATTTTGAGGTTTGCAAAGGATTCTGGGTAACAGAACCTGGTCCGAGCCTGACAAGTCAGCCCATCTTGGATTGCCCTAGGTCTCTAGTTTTCAGAAATGCACAGGTTTGGTAGGTTTCCCTAGGTGTCGGATGAGCTAGAGGCCAAAATCTACAGGTAGACACTTTGCAAAAAACACCTCTCTTTTCTTTCAAAAATGAGGATGTGTACACGTTGCGCTTTGGGGCGTTTCCTGTCGCGGGCGCTAGGCCTACCCACACAGGTGAGGTATTATTTTTGTCTGAAGACTTGGGGGAACGCTGGGTGGAAGGAAATTTGTGGCTCCTCTCTGATTCCAATACTTTCTGCCACAGAAATGTGAGGAACATGTGTTTTTTTAGCCAAATTTTGAGGTTTGCAAAGGATTCTGGGTAACAGAACCTGGTCCAAGGCCCACAAGTCACCCCATCTTGGATTCCCCTAGGTCTCTAGTTTTCAGAAATGCACAGGTTTGGTAGGTTTCCCTAGGTGCTGGCTGAGCTAGAGGCCAAAACCTACAGGTAGGCACTTTGCAAAAAACACCTCTGTTTTCTTTCAAAAATTTGGATGTGTCCACGTTGCGCTTTGGGGCGTTTCCTGTCGCGGGCGCTAGGCCTACCCACACAAGTGAGGTATCATTTTTATCGGGAGACTTGGGGGAATGCTGGGTGGAAGGAAATTTGTGGCTCCTCTCAGATTCCAGAACTTTCTGCCACAGAAACATGAGGAACATGTCTTTTTTTAGCCAAATTTTGAGGTTTGCAAAGGATTCTGGGTAACAGAACCTGGTCCAAGCCCCACAAGTCACCCCATCTTGGATTCCCCTAGGTCTCTAGTTTTCAGAAATGCACAGGTTTGGTAGGTTTCCCTAGGTGCCGGCTGAGCTAGAGGCCAAAACCTACAGGTAGGCACTTTGCAAAAAACACCTCTGTTTTCCTACAAAAATTTGGATGTGTCCACGTTGCGCTTTGGGGCGTTTCCTGTCGCGTGCGCTAGGCCTACCCACCCAAGTGAGGTATCATTTTCATCAGGAGACTTGGGGGAATGCTGGGTGGAAGGAAATGTGTGGCTCCTCTCGGATTCCAGAACTTTCTGCCACAGAAATGTGAGGAACATGTGTTTTTTTAGCCAAATTTTGAGGTTTGCAAAGGATTCTGGGTAACAGAACCTGGTCCGAGCTTGACAAGTCACGCCATCTTGGATTCCCCTAGGTCTCTAGTTTTCAGAAATGCACATGTTTGGTAGGTTTCCCTAGGTGTCGGCTGAGCTAGAGGCCAAAATCTACAGGTAGACACTGCAAAAAACACCTCTGTTTTCTTTCAAAAATTTGGATGTGTCCACGTTGCGCTTTGGGGCGTTTCCTGTCGCGGGCGCTAGGCCTACCCACACAGGTGAGGTATTATTTTTGTCTGAAGACTTGGGGGAACGCTGGGTGGAAGGAAATTTGTGACTCCTCTCAGATTCCAAAACTTTCTGCCACAGAAATGTGAGAAACATGTGTTTTTTTAGCCAAATTTTGAGGTTTGCAAAGGATTCTGGGTAACAGAACCTGGTCCAAGCCCCACAAGTCACCCCATCTTGGATTCCCCTAGGTCTCTAGTTTTCAGAAATGCACAGGTTTGGTAGGTTTCCCTAGGTGCCGGCTGAGCTAGAGGCCAAAACCTACAGGTAGGCACTTTGCAAAAAACACCTCTGTTTTCTTTCAAAAATTTGGATGTGTCCACGTTGCGCTTTGGGGTGTTTCCTGTCGCGGGCGCTAGGCCTACCCACACAAGTGAGGTATCATTTTTATCGGGAGACTTGGGGGAATGCTGGGTGGAAGGAAATTTGTGGCTCCTCTCAGATTCCAGAACTTTCTGCCACAGAAATGTGAGGAACATGTGTTTTTTTAGCCAAATTTTGAGGTTTGCAAAGGATTCTGGGTAACAGAACCTGGTCCGAGCCCGACAAGTCACCCCATCTTGGATTCCCCTAGGTCTCTAGTTTTCAGAAATGCACAGGTTTGGTAGGTTTCCCTAGGTGCCGGCTGAGCTAGAGGCCAAAATCTACATGTAGGCACTTTGCAAAAAACACCTCTGTTTTCCTACAAAAATTTGGATGTGTCCACGTTGCGCTTTGGGGCGTTTCCTGTCGCGTGCGCTAGGCCTACCCACACAAGTGAGGTATCATTTTTATCGGGAGACTTGGGGGAATGCTGGGTGGAAGGAAATGTGTGGCTCCCTCGGATTCCAGAACTTTCTGCCACAGACATGTGAGGAACATGTGTTTTTTTAGCCAAATGTTGAGGTTTGCAAAGGATTCTGGGTAACAGAACCTGGTCCGAGCCTGACAAGTCACCCCATCTTGGATTCCCCTAGGTCTCTAGTTTTCAGAAATGCACAGGTTTGGTAGGTTTCCCTAGGTGCCGGCTGAGCTAGAGGCCAAAATCTACATGTAGGCACTTTGCAAAAAACACCTCTGTTTTCTTTCAAAAATTTGGATGTGTCCACGTTGCGCTTTGGGGCGTTTCCTGTCGCGGGCGCTAGGCCTACCCACACAGGTGAGGTATTATTTTTGTCTGAAGACTTGGGGGAACGCTGGGTGGAAGGAAATTTGTGGCTCCTCTCTGATTCCAAAACTTTCTGCCACAGAAATGTGAGGAACATGTGTTTTTTTAGCCAAATTTTGAGGTTTGCAAAGGATTCTGGGTAACAGAACCTGGTCCAAGGCCCACAAGTCACCCCATCTTGGATTCCCCTAGGTCTCTAGTTTTCAGAAAAGCACAGGTTTGGTAGGTTTCCCTAGGTGCTGGCTGAGCTAGAGGCCAAAACCTACAGGTAGGCACTTTGCAAAAAACACCTCTGTTTTATTTAAAAAATTTGGATGTGTCCACGTTGCGCTTTGAGGCGTTTCCTGTCGCGGGCGCTAGGCCTACCCACACAAGTGAGGTATCATTTTTATCGGGAGACTTGGGGGAATGCTGGGTGGAAGGAAATTTGTGGCTCCTCTCAGATTCCAGAACTTTCTGCCACAGAAATGTGAGGAACATGTGTTTTTTTAGCCAAATTTTGAGGTTTGCAAAGGATTCTGGGCAACAGAACCTGGTCCGAGCCCCACAAGTCACCCCATCTTGGATTCCCCTAGGTCTCTAGTTTTCAGAAATGCACAGGTTTGGTAGGTTTCCCTCGGTGCCGGCTGAGCTAGAGGCCAAACTCTACAGGTAGGCACTTTGCAAAAAACACCTCTGTTTTCTTTCAAAAATGAGGATGTGTACACGTTGCGCTTTGAGGCGTTTCCTGACGCGGGCGCTAGGCCTACCCACACAAGTGAGGTATCATTTTTATCGGGAGACTTGGGGGAACACTGGGTGGAAGGAAATTTGTGGGTCCTCTCAGATTCTAGAACTTTCTGCCACAGAAATATGAGGAACATGTCTTTTTTTAGCCAAATTTTGAGGTTTGCAAAGGATTCTGGGTAACAGAACCTGGTCCGAGCCCCACAAGTCACCCCATCTTGGATTCCCCTAGGTCTCTAGTTTTCAGAAATGCACAGGTGTGGTAGGTTTCTCTAGGTGCCGGCTGAGCTAGAGGCCAAAATCTACAGGTAGGCACTTTGCAAAAAACACCTCTGTTTTCTTTCAAAAATTTGGATGTGTCCACGTTGCGCTTTGGGGCGTTTCCTGTCGCGTGCGCTAGGCCTACCCACACAAGTGAGGTATCATTTTTATCGGGAGACTTGGGGGAATGCTGGGTGGAAGGAAATGTGTGGCTCCTCTCGGATTCCAGAACTTTCTGCCACAGAAATGTGAGGAACATGTGTTTTTTTAGCCAAATTTTGAGGTTTGCAAAGGATTCTGGGTAACAGAACCTGGTCCGAGCCTGACAAGTCACCCCATCTTGGATTCCCCTAAGTCTCTAGTTTTCAGAAATGCACAGGTTTGGTAGGTTTCCCTAGGTGTCGGCTGAGCTAGAGGCCAAAATCTACAGGTAGACACTGCAAAAAACACCTCTGTTTTCTTTCAAAAATTTGGATGTGTCCACGTTGCGCTTTGGGGCGTTTCCTGTCGCGGGCGCTAGGCCTACCCACACAGGTGAGGTATTATTTTTGTCTGAAGACTTGGGGGAACGCTGGGTGGAAGGAAATTTGTGGCTCCTCTCTGATTCCAAAACTTTCTGCCACAGAAATGTGAGGAACATGTGTTTTTTTAGCCAAATTTTGAGGTTTGCAAAGGATTCTGGGTAACAGAACCTGGTCCAAGGCCCACAAGTCACCCCATCTTGGATTCCCCTAGGTCTCTAGTTTTCAGAAATGCACAGGTTTGGTAGGTTTCCCTAGGTGCTGGCTGAGCTAGAGGCCAAAATCTACAGGTAGGCACTTTGCAAAAAACACCTCTGTTTTCCTACAAAAATTTGGATGTGTCCACGTTGCGCTTTGGGGCGTTTCCTGTCGTGTGCGCTAGGCCTACCCACACAAGTGAGGTATCATTTTTATCGGGAGACTTGGGGGAATGCTGGGTGGAAGGAAATGTGTGGCTCCTCTCGGATTCCAGAACTTTCTGCCACAGAAATGTGAGGAACATGTGTTTTTTTAGCCAAATTTTGAGGTTTGCAAAGGATTCTGGGTAACAGAACCTGGTCCGAGCCTGACAAGTCAGCCCATCTTGGATTGCCCTAGGTCTCTAGTTTTCAGAAATGCACAGGTTTGGTAGGTTTCCCTAGGTGTCGGATGAGCTAGAGGCCAAAATCTACAGGTAGACACTTTGCAAAAAACACCTCTCTTTTCTTTCAAAAATGAGGATGTGTACACGTTGCGCTTTGGGGCGTTTCCTGTCGCGGGCGCTAGGCCTACCCACACAGGTGAGGTATTATTTTTGTCTGAAGACTTGGGGGAACGCTGGGTGGAAGGAAATTTGTGGCTCCTCTCTGATTCCAATACTTTCTGCCACAGAAATGTGAGGAACATGTGTTTTTTTAGCCAAATTTTGAGGTTTGCAAAGGATTCTGGGTAACAGAACCTGGTCCAAGGCCCACAAGTCACCCCATCTTGGATTCCCCTAGGTCTCTAGTTTTCAGAAATGCACAGGTTTGGTAGGTTTCCCTAGGTGCTGGCTGAGCTAGAGGCCAAAACCTACAGGTAGGCACTTTGCAAAAAACACCTCTGTTTTCTTTCAAAAATTTGGATGTGTCCACGTTGCGCTTTGGGGCGTTTCCTGTCGCGGGCGCTAGGCCTACCCACACAAGTGAGGTATCATTTTTATCGGGAGACTTGGGGGAATGCTGGGTGGAAGGAAATTTGTGGCTCCTCTCAGATTCCAGAACTTTCTGCCACAGAAATGTGAGGAACATGTGTTTTTTTAGCCAAATTTTGAGGTTTGCAAAGGATTCTGGGCAACAGAACCTGGTCCGAGCCCCACAAGTCATCCCATCTTGGATTCCCCTAGGTCTCTAGTTTTCAGAAATGCACAGGTTTGGTAGGTTTCCCTCGGTGCCGGCTGAGCTAGAGGCCAAAATCTACAGGTAGGCACTTTGCAAAAAACACCTCTGTTTTCTTTCAAAAATTTGGATGTGTACATGTTGCGCTTTGAGGCGTTTCCTGACGCAGGCGCTAGGCCTACCCACACAAGTGAGGTATCATTTTTATCGGGAGACTTGGGGGAACACTGGGTGGAAGGAAATTTGTGGGTCCTCTCAGATTCTAGAACTTTCTGCCACAGAAACATGAGGAACATGTCTTTTTTTAGCCAAATTTTGAGGTTTGCAAAGGATTCTGGGTAACAGAACCTGGTCCGAGCCCCACAAGTCACCCCATCTTGGATTCCCCTAGGTCTCTAGTTTTCAGAAATGCACAGGTGTGGTAGGTTTCTCTAGGTGTCGGCTGAGCTAGAGGCCAAAATCTACAGGTAGGCACTTTGCAAAAAACACCTCTGTTTTCTTTCAAAAATTTGGATGTGTCCACGTTGCGCTTTGGGGCGTTTCCCGTTGCGGGCGCTAGGCCTACCCACACAAGTGAGGTATCATTTTTATCGGGAGACTTGGGGGAACGCTGGGTGGAAGGAAATTTGTGGCTCCTCTCAGATTCCAAAACTTTCTGCCACAGAAATGTTAGGAACATGTGTTTTTTTAGCCAAATTTTGAGGTTTGCAAAGGATTCTGGGTAACAGAACCTGGTCCGAGCCCCACAAGTCACCCCATCTTGGATTCCCCTAGGTCTCTAGTTTTCAAAAATGCACAGGGTTGTAGGTTTCCCTAGTGCCGGCTGAGCTACAGGCCAAAATCCAGAGGTAGGCACTGTTTTCTTTCAAAAATTTGGATGTGTCCACTTTGCCCTTTGGGGCGTTTCCTGTCGCGGGCGCTAGGCCTACCCACACAAGTGAGGTATCATTTTTATCGGGAGACTTGAGGGAACGCTGGGTGGAAGGCAATTTGTGGCTCCTCTCAGATTCCAGAACTTTCTGCCACAGAAATGTGAGGAATATGTGTTTTTTTAGCCAAATTTTGAGGTTTGCAAAGGATTCTGGGTAACAGAACCTGGTCTGAGCCCCACAAGTCACCCCATCTTGGATTCCCCTAGGTCTCTAGTTTTCAGAAATGCACAGGTGTGGTAGGTTTGTCTAGATGCCGGCTGAGCTAGAGGCCAAAATCTACAGGTAGGCACTTTGCAAAAAACACCTCTGTTTTCTTTCAAAAATGTGGATGTGTCCACGTTGCGCTTTGGGGCGTTTCCTGTTGCGGGCGCTAGGACTACCCACACAAGTGGGGTATCATTTTTATCGGGAGACTTGGGGGAACGCTGGGTGGCAGGAAATTTGTGGCTCCTCTCAGATTCCAAAACTTTCTGCCACAGAAATGTGAGGAACATGTGTTTTTTTAGCCAAATTTTGAGGTTTGCAAAGGATTCTGGGTAACAGAACCTGGTCCGAGCCCCACAAGTCACCCCATCTTGGATTCCCCTAGGTCTCTAGTTTTCAGAAATGCACAGGTTTGGTAGGTTTCCCTAGGTGCCGGCTGAGCTAGAGGCCAAAATCTACAGGTAGGCACTTTGCAAAAAACACCTCTGTTTTCTTTGAAAAATTTGGATGTGTCCACGTTGCGCTTTGGGGCGTTTCCTGTTGCGGGCGCTAGGACTACCCACACAAGTGGGGTATCATTTTTATCGGGAGACTTGGGGGAACGCTGGGTGGCAGGAAATTTGTGGCTCCTCTCAGATTCCAAAACTTTCTGCCACAGAAATGTGAGGAACATGTGTTTTTTTATCCAAATTTTGAGGTTTGCAAAGGATTCTGGGTAACAGAACCTGGTCCGAGCCCCACAAGTCACCCCATCTTGGATTCCCCTAGGTCTCTAGTTTTCAGAAATGCACAGGTTTGGTAGGTTTCCCTAGGTGCCGGCTGAGCTAGAGGCCAAAATCTACAGGTAGGCACTTTGCAAAAAACACCTCTGTTTTCTTTGAAAAATTTGGATGTGTCCACGTTGCGCTTTGGGGCGTTTCCTGTCGCGGGCGCTAGGCCTACCCACACAAGTGGGGTATCATTTTTATCGGGAGACTTGGGGGAACGCTGGGTGGAAAGAAATTTGTGGCTCCTCTCAGATTCCACAACTTTCTGCCACAGAAATGTGAGGAACATGTGTTTTTTTAGCCAAATTTTGAGGTTTGCAAAGGATTCTGGGTAACAGAACCTGGTCCGAGCCCCACAAGTCACCCCATCTTAGATTCCCCTAGGTCTCTAGTTTTCAGAAATGCACAGGTTTGGTAGGTTTCCCTAGGTGCCGGCTGAGCTAGAGGCCAAAATCTACAGGTAGGCACTTTGCAAAAAACACCTCTGTTTTCTTTGAAAAATTTGGATGTGTCCATGTTGCGCGTTGGGGCGTTTCCTGTCGCGGGCGCTAGGCCTACCACACAAGTGGGGTATCATTTTTATCAGGAGACTTGGGGGAACGCTGGGTGGAAAGAAATTTGTGGCTCCTCTCAGATTCCAGAACTTTCTGCCACTGAAATGTGAGGAACATGTGTTTTTTTAGCCAAATTTTGAGGTTTGCAAAGGATTCTGGGTAACAGAACCTGGTCCGAGCCCCACACGTCACCCCATCTTGGATTCCCCTAGGTCTCTAGATTTCAGAAATGCACAGGTTTGGTAGGTTTCCCTAGGTGACGGCTGAGCTAGAGGCCAAAATCTACAGGTAGGCACTTTGCAAAAAACACCTCTGTTTTCTTTCAAAAATTTGGATGTGTCCATGTTGCGCTTTGGGGCGTTTCCTGTCGCGGGCGGTAGACCTACCCACACAAGTGAGGTATCATTTTTATCGGGAGACTTGGGGAAACGCTGGGTGGAAGGAAATGTGTGGCTCCTCTCAGATTCCAGAACTTTCTGCCACAGAAATGTGAGGAACATGTGTTTTTTTAGCCAAATTTTGAGGTTTGCAAAGGATTCTGGGTAACAGAACCTGGTCCGAGCCTGACAAGTCACCCCATCTTGGACTCCCCTAGGTCTCTAGTTTTCAGAAATGCACAGGTTTGGTAGGTTTCCCTAGGTGTCGGCTGAGCTAGAGGCCAAAATCTACAGGTAGACACTGCAAAAAACACCTCTGTTTTCTTTCAAAAATTTGGATGTGTCCACGTTGCGCTTTGGGGCGTTTCCTGTCGCGGGCGCTAGGCCTACCCACACAGGTGAGGTATTATTTTTGTCTGAAGACTTGGGGGAACGCTGGGTGGAAGGAAATTTGTGACTCCTCTCAGATTCCAAAACTTTCTGCCACAGAAATGTGAGAAACATGTGTTTTTTTAGCCAAATTTTGAGGTTTGCAAAGGATTCTGGGTAACATAACCTGGTCCAAGCCCCACAAGTCACCCCATCTTGGATTCCCCTAGGTCTCTAGTTTTCAGAAATGCACAGGTTTGGTAGGTTTCCCTAGGTGCCGGCTGAGCTAGAGGCCAAAACCTACAGGTAGGCACTTTGCAAAAAACACCTCTGTTTTCTTTCAAAAATTTGGATGTCTCCACGTTACGCTTTGGGGCGTTTCCTGTTGCGGGCGCTAGGCTTACCACACAAGTGAGGTATCATTTTTATCGGGAGACTTGGGGGAATGCTGGGTGGAAGGAAATTTGTGGCTCCTCTCAGATTCCAGAACTTTCTGCCACAGAAATGTGAGGAACATGTGTTTTTTTAGACAAATTTTGAGGTTTGCAAAGGATTCTGGGTAACAGAACCTGGTCCGAGCCCGACAAGTCACCCCATCTTGGATTACCCTAGGTCTCTAGTTTTCAGAAATGCACAGGTTTGGTAGGTTTCCCTAGGTGCCGGCTGAGCTAGAGGCCAAAATCTACAGGTAGGCACTTTGCAAAAAACACCTCTGTTTTCCTACAAAAATTTGGATGTGTCCACGTTGCGCTTTGGGGCGTTTCCTGTAGCGTGCGCTAGGCCTACCCACCCAAGTGAGGTATCATTTTTATCGGGAGACTTGGGGGAATGCTGGGTGGAAGGAAATGTGTGGCTCCTCTCGGATTCCAGAACTTTCTGCCACAGAAATGTGAGGAACATGTGTTTTTGTAGCCAAATTTTGAGGTTTGCAAAGGATTCTGGGTAACAGAACCTGGTCCGAGCCTGACAAGTCACCCCATCTTGGACTCCCCTAGGTCTCTAGTTTTCAGAAATGCACAGGTTTGGTAGGTTTCCCTAGGTGTCGGCTGAGCTAGAGGCCAAAATCTACAGGTAGACACTGCAAAAAACACCTCTGTTTTCTTTCAAAAATTTGGATGTGTCCACGTTGCGCTTTGGGGCGTTTCCTGTCGCGGGCGCTAGGCCTACCCACACAGGTGAGGTATTATTTTTGTCTGAAGACTTGGGGGAACGCTGGGTGGAAGGAAATTTGTGACTCCTCTCAGATTCCAAAACTTTCTGCCACAGAAATGTGAGAAACGTGTTTTTTTAGCCAAATTTTGAGGTTTGCAAAGGATTCTGGGTAACAGAACCTGGTCCAAGCCCCACAAGTCACCCCATCTTGGATTCCCCTAGGTCTCTAGTTTTCAGAAATGCACAGGTTTGTTAGGTTTCCCTAGGTGCTGGCTGAGCTAGAGGCCAAAACCTACAGGTAGGCACTTTGCAAAAAACACCTCTGTTTTCTTTCAAAAATTTGGATGTGTCCACGTTGCGCTTTGGGGCGTTTCCTGTCGCGGGCGCTAGGCCTACCCACACAAGTGAGGTATCATTTTTATCGGGAGACTTGGGGGAATGCTGGGTGGAAGGAAATTTGTGGCTCCTCTCAGATTCCAGAACTTTCTGCCACAGAAATGTGAGGAACATGTGTTTTTTTAGCCAAATTTTGAGGTTTGCAAAGGATTCTGGGTAACAGAACCTGGTCCGAGCCCGACAAGTCACCCCATCTTGGATTCCCCTAGGTCTCTAGTTTTCAGAAATGCACAGGTTTGGTAGGTTTCCCTAGGTGCCGGCTGAGCTAGAGGCCAAAACCTACAGGTAGGCACTTTGCAAAAAACACCTCTGTTTTCTTTCAAAAATTTGGATGTCTCCACGTTGCGCTTTGGGGCGTTTCCTGTTGCGGGCGCTAGGCTTACCCACACAATTGAGGTATCATTTTTATCGGGAGACTTGGGGGAATGCTGGGTGGAAGGAAATTTGTGGCTCCTCTCAGATTCCAGAACTTTCTGCCACAGAAATGTGAGGAACATGTGTTTTTTTAGACAAATTTTGAGGTTTGCAAAGGATTCTGGGTAACAGAACCTGGTCCGAGCCCGACAAGTCACCCCATCTTGGATTACCCTAGGTCTCTAGTTTTCAGAAATGCACAGGTTTGGTAGGTTTCCCTAGGTGCCGGCTGAGCTAGAGGCCAAAATCTACAGGTAGGCACTTTGCAAAAAACACCTCTGTTTTCCTACAAAAATTTGGATATGTCCACGTTGCGCTTTGGGGCGTTTCCTGTCGCGTGCGCTAGGCCTACCCACCCAAGTGAGGTATCATTTTTATCGGGAGACTTGGGGGAATGCTGGGTGGAAGGAAATGTGTGGCTCCTCTCGGATTCCAGAACTTTCTGCCACAGAAATGTGAGGAACATGTGTTTTTTTAGTCAAATTTTGAGGTTTGCAAAGGATTCTGGGTAACAGAACCTGGTCCGAGCCTGACAAGTCACCCCATCTTGGATTCCCCTAGGTCTCTAGTTTTCAGAAATGCACAGGTTTGGTAGGTTTCCCTAGGTGTCGGCTGAGCTAGAGGCCAAAATCTACAGGTAGACACTGCAAAAAACACCTCTGTTTTCTTTCAAAAATTTGGATGTGTCCACGTTGCGCTTTGGGGCGTTTCCTGTCGCGGGCGCTAGGCCTACCCACACAGGTGAGGTATTATTTTTGTCTGAAGACTTGGGGGAACGCTGGGTGGAAGGAAATTTGTGACTCCTCTCAGATTCCAAAACTTTCTGCCACAGAAATGTGAGGAACATGTGTTTTTTTAGCCAAATTTTGAGGTTTGCAAAGGATTCTGGGTAACAGAACCTGGTCCAAGCCCCACAAGTCACCCCATCTTGGATTCCCCTAGGTCTCTAGTTTTCAGAAATGCACAGGTTTGGTAGGTTTCCCTAGGTGCCGGCTGAGCTAGAGGCCAAAACCTACAGGTTGTCACTTTGCAAAAAACACCTCTGTTTTCTTTCAAAAATTTGGATGTGTCCACGTTGCGCTTTGGTGCGTTTCCTGTCGCGGGCGCTAGGCCTACCCACACAAGTGAGGTATCATTTTTATCGGGGGACTTGGGGGAATGCTGGGTGGAAGGAAATTTGTGGCTCCTCTCAGATTCCAGAACTTTCTGCCACAGAAATGTGAGGAACATGTGTTTTTTTAGCCAAATTTTGAGGTTTGCAAAGGATTCTGGGTAACAGAACCTGGTCCGAGCCCGACAAGTCACCCCATCTTGGATTCCCCTAGGTCTCTAGTTTTCAGAAATGCACAGGTTTGGTAGGTTTCCCTAGGTGCCGGCTGAGCTAGAGGCCAAAATCTACAGGTAGGCACTTTGCAAAAAACACCTCTGTTTTCCTACAAAAATTTGGATGTGTCCACGTTGCGCTTTGGGGCGTTTCCTGTCGCGTGCGCTAGGCCTACCCACACAAGTGAGGTATCATTTTTATCGGGAGACTTGGGGGAATGCTGGGTGGAAGGAAATGTGTGGCTCCTCTCGGATTCCAGAACTTTCTGCCACAGAAATGTGAGGAACATGTGTTTTTTTAGCCAAATTTTGAGGTTTGCAAAGGATTCTGGGTAACAGAACCTGGTCCGAGCCTGACAAGTCACCCCATCTTGGATTGCCCTAGGTCTCTAGTTTTCAGAAATGCACAGGTTTGGTAGGTTTCCCTAGGTGTCGGCTGAGCTAGAGGCCAAAATCTACAGGTAGACACTTTGCAAAAAACACCTCTGTTTTCTTTCAAAAATTTGGATGTGTCCACGTTGCGCTTTGGGGCGTTTCCTGTCGCGGGCGCTAGGCCTACCCACACAGGTGAGGTATTATTTTTGTCTGAAGACTTGGGGGAACGCTGGGTGGAAGGAAATTTGTGGCTCCTCTCTGATTCCAATACTTTCTGCCACAGAAATGTGAGGAACATGTGTTTTTTTAGCCAAATTTTGAGGTTTGCAAAGGATTCTGGGTAACAGAACCTGGTCCAAGGCCCACAAGTCACCCCATCTTGGATTCCCCTAGGTCTCTAGTTTTCAGAAATGCACAGGTTTGGTAGGATTCCCTAGGTGCTGGCTGAGCTAGAGGCCAAAACCTACAGGTAGGCACTTTGCAAAAAACACCTCTGTTTTCTTTCAAAAATTTGGATGTGTCCACGTTGCGCTTTGGGGCGTTTCCTGTCGCGGGCGCTAGGCCTACCCACACAAGTGAGGTATCATTTTTATCGGGAGACTTGGGGGAATGCTGGGTGGAAGGAAATTTGTGGCTCCTCTCAGATTCCAGAACTTTCTGCCACAGAAATGTGAGGAACATGTGTTTTTTTAGCCAAATTTTGAGGTTTGCAAAGGATTCTGGGCAACAGAACCTGGTCCGAGCCCCACAAGTCATCCTATCTTGGATTCCCCTAGGTCTCTAGTTTTCAGAAATGCACAGGTTTGGTAGGTTTCCCTTGGTGCCGGCTGAGCTAGAGGCCAAAATCTACAGGTAGGCACTTTGCAAAAAACACCTCTGTTTTCTTTCAAAAATTTGGATGTGTACACGTTGCGCTTTGAGGCGTTTCCTGACGCGGGCGCTAGGCCTACCCACACAAGTGAGGTATCATTTTTATCGGGAGACTTGGGGGAACACTGGGTGGAAGGAAATTTGTGGGTCCTCTCAGATTCTAGAACTTTCTGCCACAGAAACATGAGGAACATGTTTTTTTTTAGCCAAATTTTGAGGTTTGCAAAGGATTCTGGGTAACAGAACCTGGTCCGAGCCCCACAAGTCACCCCATCTTGGATTCCCCTAGGTCTCTAGTTTTCAGAAATGCACAGGTGTGGTAGGTTTCTCTAGGTGCCGGCTGAGCTAGAGGCCAAAATCTACAGGTAGGCACTTTGCAAAAAACACCTCTGTTTTCTTTCAAAAATTTGGATGTGTCCACGTTGCGCTTTGGGGAGTTTCCCGTTGCGGGCGCTAGGCCTACCCACACAAGTGAGGTATCATTTTTATCGGGAGACTTGGGGGAACGCTGGGTGGAAGGAAATTTGTGGCTCCTCTCAGATTCCAAAACTTTCTGCCACAGAAATGTTAGGAACATGTGTTTTTTTAGCAAAATTTTGAGGTTTGCAAAGGATTCTGGGTAACAGAACCTGGTCCGAGCCCCACAAGTCACCCCATCTTGGATTCCCCTAGGTCTCTAGTTTTCAAAAATGCACAGGGTTGTAGGTTTCCCTAGTGCCGGCTGAGCTACAGGCCAAAATCCAGAGGTAGGCACTGTTTTCTTTCAAAAATTTGGATGTGTCCACTTTGCCCTTTGGGGCGTTTCCTGTCGCGGGCGCTAGGCCTACACACACAAGTGAGGTATCATTTTTATCGGGAGACTTGAGGGAACGCTGGGTGGAAGGAAATTTGTGGCTCCTCTCAGATTCCAGAACTTTCTGCCACAGAAATGTGAGGAATATGTGTTTTTTTAGCCAAATTTTGAGGTTTGCAAAGGATTCTGGGTAACAGAACCTGGTCCGAGCCCCACAAGTCACCCCATCTTGGATTCCCCTAGGTCTCTAATTTTCAGAAATGCACAGGTGTGGTAGGTTTGTCTAGATGCCGGCTGAGCTAGAGGCCAAAATCTACAGGTAGGCACTTTGCAAAAAACACCTCTGTTTTCTTTCAAAAATGTGGATGTGTCCACGTTGCGCTTTGGGGCGTTTCCTGTTGCGGGCGCTAGGACTACCCACACAAGTGGGGTATCATTTTTATCGGGAGACTTGGGGGAACGCTGGGTGGCAGGAAATGTGTGGCTCCTCTCGGATTCCAGAACTTTCTGCCACAGAAATGTGAGGAACATGTGTTTTTTTAGCCAAATTTTGAGGTTTGCAAAGGATTCTGGGTAACAGAACCTGGTCCAAGCCCCACAAGTCACCCCATCTTGGATTCCCCTAGGTCTCTAGTTTTCAGAAATGCACAGGTTTGGTAGGTTTCCCTAGGTGCCGGCTGAGCTAGAGGCCAAAACCTACAGGTAGGCACTTTGCAAAAAACACCTATGTTTTCTTTCAAAAATTTGGATGTCTCCACGTTGCGCTTTGGGGCGTTTCCTTTTGCGGGCGCTAGGCTTACCCACACAAGTGAGGTATAGTTTTTATCGGGAGACTTGGGGGAATGCTGGGTGGAAGGAAATTTGTGGCTCCTCTCAGATTCCAGAACTTTCTGCCACAGAAATGTGAGGAACATGTGTTTTTTTAGACAAATTTTGAGGTTTGCAAAGGATTCTGGGTAACAGAACCTGGTCCGAGCCCGACAAGTCACCCCATCTTGGATTACCCTAGGTCTCTAGTTTTCAGAAATGCACAGGTTTGGTAGGTTTCCCTAGGTGCCGGCTGAGCTACAGGCCAAAATCTACAGGTAGGCACTTTGCAAAAAACACCTCTGTTTTCCTACAAAAATGTGGATGTGTCCACGTTGCGCTTTGGGGCGTTTCCTGTCGCGTGCGCTAGGCCTACCCACCCAAGTGAGGTATCATTTTTATCGGGAGACTTGGGGGAATGCTGGGTGGAAGGAAATGTGTGGCTCCTCTCGGATTCCAGAACTTTCTGCCACAGAAATGTGAGGAACATGTGTTTTTTTAGCCAAATTTTGAGGTTTGCAAAGGATTCTGGGTAACAGAACCTGGTCCGAGCCTGACAAGTCACCCCATCTTGGATTCCCCTAGGTCTCTAGTTTTTAGAAATGCACAGGTTTGGTAGGTTTCCCTAGGTGTCGGCTGAGCTAGAGGCCAAAATCTACAGGTAGACACTGCAAAAAACACCTCTGTTTTCTTTCAAAAATTTGGATGTGTCCACGTTGCGCTTTGGGGCGTTTCCTGTCGCGGGCGCTAGGCCTACCCACACAGGTGAGGTATTATTTTTGTCTGAAGACTTGGGGGAACGCTGGGTGGAAGGAAATTTGTGACTCCTCTCAGATTCCAAAACTTTCTGTCACAGAAATGTGAGAAACGTGTTTTTTTAGCCAAATTTTGAGGTTTGCAAAGGATTCTGGGTAACAGAACCTGGTCCAAGCCCCACAAGTCACCCCATCTTGGATTCCCCTAGGTCTCTAGTTTTCAGAAATGCACAGGTTTGGTAGGTTTCCCTAGGTGCTGGCTGAGCTAGAGGCCAAAACCTACAGGTAGGCACTTTGCAAAAAACACCTCTGTTTTCTTTCAAAAATTTGGATGTGTCCACGTTGCGCTTTGGGGCGTTTCCTGTCGCGGGCGCTAGGCCTACCCACACAAGTGAGGTATCATTTTTATCGGGAGACTTGGGGGAATGCTGGGTGGAAGGAAATTTGTGGCTCCTCTCAGATTCCAGAACTTTCTGCCACAGAAATGTGAGGAACATGTGTTTTTTTTAGCCAAATTTTGAGGTTTGCAAAGGATTCTGGGTAACAGAACCTGGTCCGAGCCCGACAAGTCACCCCATCTTGGATTCCCCTAGGTCTCTAGTTTTCAGAAATGCACAGGTTTGGTAGGTTTCCCTAGGTGCCGGCTGAGCTAGAGGCCAAAACCTACAGGTAGGCACTTTGCAAAAAACACCTCTGTTTTCTTTCAAAAATTTGGATGTCTCCACGTTGCGCTTTGGGGCGTTTCCTGTTGCAGGCACTAGGCTTACCCACACAAGTGAGGTATCATTTTTATCGGGAGACTTGGGGGAATGCTGGGTGGAAGGAAATTTGTGGCTCCTCTCAGATTCCAGAACTTTCTGCCACAGAAATGTGAGGAACATGTGTTTTTTTAGACAAATTTTGAGGTTTGCAAAGGATTCTGGGTAACAGAACCTGGTCCGAGCCCGACAAGTCACCCCATCTTGGATTACCCTAGGTCTCTAGTTTTCAGAAATGCACAGGTTTGGTAGGTTTCCCTAGGTGCCGGCTGAGCTAGAGGCCAAAATCTACAGGTAGGCACTTTGCAAAAAACACCTCTGTTTTCCTACAAAAATTTGGATGTGTCCACGTTGCGCTTTGGGGCGTTTCCTGTCGCGTGCGCTAGGCCTACCCACCCAAGTGAGGTATCATTTTCATCAGGAGACTTGGGGGAATGCTGGGTGGAAGGAAATGTGTGGCTCCTCTCGGATTCCAGAACTTTCTGCCACAGAAATGTGAGGAACATGTGTTTTTTTAGCCAAATTTTGAGGTTTGCAAAGGATTCTGGGTAACAGAACCTGGTCCGAGCCTGACAAGTCACCCCATCTTGGATTCCCCTAGGTCTCTAGTTTTCAGAAATGCACATGTTTGGTAGGTTTCCCTAGGTGTCGGCTGAGCTAGAGGCCAAAATCTACAGGTAGACACTGCAAAAAACACCTCTGTTTTCTTTCAAAAATTTGGATGTGTCCACGTTGCGCTTTGGGGCGTTTCCTGTCGCGGGCGCTAGGCCTACCCACACAGGTGAGGTATTTTTTTTGTCTGAAGACTTGGGGGAACGCTGGGTGGAAGGAAATTTGTGACTCCTCTCAGATTCCAAAACTTTCTGCCACAGAAATGTGAGAAACATGTGTTTTTTTAGCCAAATTTTGAGGTTTGCAAAGGATTCTGGGTAACAGAACCTGGTCCAAGCCCCACAAGTCACCCCATCTTGGATTCCCCTAGGTCTCTAGTTTTCAGAAATGCACAGGTTTGGTAGGTTTCCCTAGGTGCCGGCTGAGCTAGAGGCCAAAACCTACAGGTAGGCACTTTGCAAAAAACACCTCTGTTTTCTTTCAAAAATTTGGATGTGTCCACGTTGCGCTTTGGGGTGTTTCCTGTCGCGGGCGCTAGGCCTACCCACACAAGTGAGGTATCATTTTTATCGGGAGACTTGGGGGAATGCTGGGTGGAAGGAAATTTGTGGCTCCTCTCAGATTCCAGAACTTTCTGCCACAGAAATGTGAGGAACATGTGTTTTTTTAGCCAAATTTTGAGGTTTGCAAAGGATTCTGGGTAACAGAACCTGGTCCGAGCCCGACAAGTCACCCCATCTTGGATTCCCCTAGGTCTCTAGTTTTCAGAAATGCACAGGTTTGGTAGGTTTCCCTAGGTGCCGGCTGAGCTAGAGGCCAAAATCTACATGTAGGCACTTTGCAAAAAACACCTCTGTTTTCCTACAAAAATTTGGATGTGTCCACGTTGCGCTTTGGGGCGTTTCCTGTCGCGTGCGCTAGGCCTACCCACACAAGTGAGGTATCATTTTTATCGGGAGACTTGGGGGAATGCTGGGTGGAAGGAAATGTGTGGCTCCCTCGGATTCCAGAACTTTCTGCCACAGACATGTGAGGAACATGTGTTTTTTTAGCCAAATTTTGAGGTTTGCAAAGGATTCTGGGTAACAGAACCTGGTCCGAGCCTGACAAGTCACCCCATCTTGGATTCCCCTAGGTCTCTAGTTTTCAGAAATGCACAGGTTTGGTAGGTTTCCCTAGGTGCCGGCTGAGCTAGAGGCCAAAATCTACATGTAGGCACTTTGCAAAAAACACCTCTGTTTTCTTTCAAAAATTTGGATGTGTCCACGTTGCGCTTTGGGGCGTTTCCTGTCGCGGGCGCTAGGCCTACCCACACAGGTGAGGTATTATTTTTGTCTGAAGACTTGGGGGAACGCTGGGTGGAAGGAAATTTGTGGCTCCTCTCTGATTCCAAAACTTTCTGCCACAGAAATGTGAGGAACATGTGTTTTTTTAGCCAAATTTTGAGGTTTGCAAAGGATTCTGGGTAACAGAACCTGGTCCAAGGCCCACAAGTCACCCCATCTTGGATTCCCCTAGGTCTCTAGTTTTCAGAAAAGCACAGGTTTGGTAGGTTTCCCTAGGTGCTGGCTGAGCTAGAGGCCAAAACCTACAGGTAGGCACTTTGCAAAAAACACCTCTGTTTTATTTAAAAAATTTGGATGTGTCCACGTTGCGCTTTGGGGCGTTTCCTGTTGCGGGCGCTAGGCCTACCCACACAAGTGAGGTATCATTTTTATCGGGAGACTTGGGGGAATGCTGGGTGGAAGGAAATTTGTGGCTCCTCTCAGATTCCAGAACTTTCTGCCACAGAAATGTGAGGAACATGTGTTTTTTTAGCCAAATTTTGAGGTTTGCAAAGGATTCTGGGCAACAGAACCTGGTCCGAGCCCCACAAGTCACCCCATCTTGGATTCCCCTAGGTCTCTAGTTTTCAGAAATGCACAGGTTTGGTAGGTTTCCCTCGGTGCCGGCTGAGCTAGAGGCCAAACTCTACAGGTAGGCACTTTGCAAAAAACACCTCTGTTTTCTTTCAAAAATGAGGATGTGTACACGTTGCGCTTTGAGGCGTTTCCTGACGCGGGCGCTAGGCCTACCCACACAAGTGAGGTATCATTTTTATCGGGAGACTTGGGGGAACACTGGGTGGAAGGAAATTTGTGGGTCCTCTCAGATTCTAGAACTTTCTGCCACAGAAATATGAGGAACATGTCTTTTTTTAGCCAAATTTTGAGGTTTGCAAAGGATTCTGGGTAACAGAACCTGGTCCGAACCCCACAAGTCACCCCATCTTGGATTCCCCTAGGTCTCTAGTTTTCAAAAATGCACAGGTGTGGTAGGTTTCTCTAGGTGCCGGCTGAGCTAGAGGCCAAAATCTACAGGTAGGCACTTTGCAAAAAACACCTCTGTTTTCTTTCAAAAATTTGGATGTGTCCACGTTGCGCTTTGGGGCGTTTCCTGTCGCGTGCGCTAGGCCTACCCACACAAGTGAGGTATCATTTTTATCGGGAGACTTGGGGGAATGCTGGGTGGAAGGAAATGTGTGGCTCCTCTCGGATTCCAGAACTTTCTGCCACAGAAATGTGAGGAACATGTGTTTTTTTAGCCAAATTTTGAGGTTTGCAAAGGATTCTGGGTAACAGAACCTGGTCCGAGTCTGACAAGTCACCCCATCTTGGATTCCCCTAAGTCTCTAGTTTTCAGAAATGCACAGGTTTGGTAGGTTTCCCTAGGTGTCGGCTGAGCTAGAGGCCAAAATCTACAGGTAGACACTGCAAAAAACTCCTCTGTTTTCTTTCAAAAATTTGGATGTGTCCACGTTGCGCTTTGGGGCGTTTCCTGTCGCGGGCGCTAGGCCTACCCACACAGGTGAGGTATTATTTTTGTCTGAAGACTTGGGGGAACGCTGGGTGGAAGGAAATTTGTGGCTCCTCTCTGATTCCAAAACTTTCTGCCACAGAAATGTGAGGAACATGTGTTTTTTTAGCCAAATTTTGAGGTTTGCAAAGGATTCTGGGTAACAGAACCTGGTCCGAGCCCGACAAGTCACCCCATCTTGGATTCCCCTAGGTCTCTAGTTTTCAGAAATGCACAGGTTTGGTAGGTTTCCCTAGGTGCCGGCTGAGCTAGAGGCCAAAACCTACAGGTAGGCACTTTGCAAAAAACACCTCTGTTTTCTTTCAAAAATTTGGATGTCTCCACGTTGCGCTTTGGGGCGTTTCCTGTTGCAGGCACTAGGCTTACCCACACAAGTGAGGTATCATTTTTATCGGGAGACTTGGGGGAATGCTGGGTGGAAGGAAATTTGTGGCTCCTCTCAGATTCCAGAACTTTCTGCCACAGAAATGTGAGGAACATGTGTTTTTTTAGACAAATTTTGAGGTTTGCAAAGGATTCTGGGTAACAGAACCTGGTCCGAGCCCGACAAGTCACCCCATCTTGGATTACCCTAGGTCTCTAGTTTTCAGAAATGCACAGGTTTGGTAGGTTTCCCTAGGTGCCGGCTGAGCTAGAGGCCAAAATCTACAGGTAGGCACTTTGCAAAAAACACCTCTGTTTTCCTACAAAAATTTGGATGTGTCCACGTTGCGCTTTGGGGCGTTTCCTGTCACGTGCGCTAGGCCTACCCACCCAAGTGAGGTATCATTTTCATCAGGAGACTTGGGGGAATGCTGGGTGGAAGGAAATGTGTGGCTCCTCTCGGATTCCAGAACTTTCTGCCACAGAAATGTGAGGAACATGTGTTTTTTTAGCCAAATTTTGAGGTTTGCAAAGGATTCTGGGTAACAGAACCTGGTCCGAGCCTGACAAGTCACCCCATCTTGGATTCCCCTAGGTCTCTAGTTTTCAGAAATGCACATGTTTGGTAGGTTTCCCTAGGTGTCGGCTGAGCTAGAGGCCAAAATCTACAGGTAGACACTGCAAAAAACACCTCTGTTTTCTTTCAAAAATTTGGATGTGTCCACGTTGCGCTTTGGGGCGTTTCCTGTCGCGGGCGCTAGGCCTACCCACACAGGTGAGGTATTTTTTTTGTCTAAAGACTTGGGGGAACGCTGGGTGGAAGGAAATTTGTGACTCCTCTCAGATTCCAAAACTTTCTGCCACAGAAATGTGAGAAACATGTGTTTTTTTAGCCAAATTTTGAGGTTTGCAAAGGATTCTGGGTAACAGAACCTGGTCCAAGCCCCACAAGTCACCCCATCTTGGATTCCCCTAGGTCTCTAGTTTTCAGAAATGCACAGGTTTGGTAGGTTTCCCTAGGTGCCGGCTGAGCTAGAGGCCAAAACCTACAGGTAGGCACTTTGCAAAAAACACCTCTGTTTTCTTTCAAAAATTTGGATGTGTCCACGTTGCGCTTTGGGGTGTTTCCTGTCGCGGGCGCTAGGCCTACCCACACAAGTGAGGTATCATTTTTATCGGGAGACTTGGGGGAATGCTGGGTGGAAGGAAATTTGTGGCTCCTCTCAGATTCCAGAACTTTCTGCCACAGAAATGTGAGGAACATGTGTTTTTTTAGCCAAATTTTGAGGTTTGCAAAGGATTCTGGGTAACAGAACCTGGTCCGAGCCCGACAAGTCACCCCATCTTGGATTCCCCTAGGTCTCTAGTTTTCAGAAATGCACAGGTTTGGTAGGTTTCACTAGGTGCCGGCTGAGCTAGAGGCCAAAATCTACATGTAGGCACTTTGCAAAAAACACCTCTGTTTTCCTACAAAAATTTGGATGTGTCCACGTTGCGCTTTGGGGCGTTTCCTGTCGCGTGCGCTAGGCCTACCCACACAAGTGAGGTATCATTTTTATCGGGAGACTTGGGGGAATGCTGGGTGGAAGGAAATGTGTGGCTCCCTCGGATTCCAGAACTTTCTGCCACAGACATGTGAGGAACATGTGTTTTTTTAGCCAAATTTTGAGGTTTGCAAAGGATTCTGGGTAACAGAACCTGGTCCGAGCCTGACAAGTCACCCCATCTTGGATTCCCCTAGGTCTCTAGTTTTCAGAAATGCACAGGTTTGGTAGGTTTCCCTAGGTGCCGGCTGAGCTAGAGGCCAAAATCTACATGTAGGCACTTTGCAAAAAACACCTCTGTTTTCTTTCAAAAATTTGGATGTGTCCACGTTGCGCTTTGGGGCGTTTCCTGTCGCGGGCGCTAGGCCTACCCACACAGGTGAGGTATTATTTTTGTCTGAAGACTTGGGGGAACGCTGGGTGGAAGGAAATTTGTGGCTCCTCTCTGATTCCAAAACTTTCTGCCACAGAAATGTGAGGAACATGTGTTTTTTTAGCCAAATTTTGAGGTTTGCAAAGGATTCTGGGTAACAGAACCTGGTCCAAGGCCCACAAGTCACCCCATCTTGGATTCCCCTAGGTCTCTAGTTTTCAGAAAAGCACAGGTTTGGTAGGTTTCCCTAGGTGCTGGCTGAGCTAGAGGCCAAAACCTACAGGTAGGCACTTTGCAAAAAACACCTCTGTTTTATTTAAAAAATTTGGATGTGTCCACGTTGCGCTTTGGGGCGTTTCCTGTCGCGGGCGCTAGGCCTACCCACACAAGTGAGGTATCATTTTTATCGGGAGACTTGGGGGAATGCTGGGTGGAAGGAAATTTGTGGCTCCTCTCAGATTCCAGAACTTTCTGCCACAGAAATGTGAGGAACATGTGTTTTTTTAGCCAAATTTTGAGGTTTGCAAAGGATTCTGGGCAACAGAACCTGGTCCGAGCCCCACAAGTCACCCCATCTTGGATTCCCCTAGGTCTCTAGTTTTCAGAAATGCACAGGTTTGGTAGGTTTCCCTCGGTGCCGGCTGAGCTAGAGGCCAAACTCTACAGGTAGGCACTTTGCAAAAAACACCTCTGTTTTCTTTCAAAAATGAGGATGTGTACACGTTGCGCTTTGAGGCGTTTCCTGACGCGGGCGCTAGGCCTACCCACACAAGTGAGGTATCATTTTTATCGGGAGACTTGGGGGAACACTGGGTGGAAGGAAATTTGTGGGTCCTCTCAGATTCTAGAACTTTCTGCCACAGAAATATGAGGAACATGTCTTTTTTTAGCCAAATTTTGAGGTTTGCAAAGGATTCTGGGTAACAGAACCTGGTCCGAACCCCACAAGTCACCCCATCTTGGATTCCCCTAGGTCTCTAGTTTTCAAAAATGCACAGGTGTGGTAGGTTTCTCTAGGTGCCGGCTGAGCTAGAGGCCAAAATCTACAGGTAGGCACTTTGCAAAAAACACCTCTGTTTTCTTTCAAAAATTTGGATGTGTCCACGTTGCGCTTTGGGGCGTTTCCTGTCGCGTGCGCTAGGCCTACCCACACAAGTGAGGTATCATTTTTATCGGGAGACTTGGGGGAATGCTGGGTGGAAGGAAATGTGTGGCTCCTCTCGGATTCCAGAACTTTCTGCCACAGAAATGTGAGGAACATGTGTTTTTTTAGCCAAATTTTGAGGTTTGCAAAGGATTCTGGGTAACAGAACCTGGTCCGAGCCTGACAAGTCACCCCATCTTGGATTCCCCTAAGTCTCTAGTTTTCAGAAATGCACAGGTTTGGTAGGTTTCCCTAGGTGTCGGCTGAGCTAGAGGCCAAAATCTACAGGTAGACACTGCAAAAAACTCCTCTGTTTTCTTTCAAAAATTTGGATGTGTCCACGTTGCGCTTTGGGGCGTTTCCTGTCGCGGGCGCTAGGCCTACCCACACAGGTGAGGTATTATTTTTGTCTGAAGACTTGGGGGAACGCTGGGTGGAAGGAAATTTGTGGCTCCTCTCTGATTCCAAAACTTTCTGCCACAGAAATGTGAGGAACATGTGTTTTTTTAGCCAAATTTTGAGGTTTGCAAAGGATTCTGGGTAACAGAACCTGGTCCAAGGCCCACAAGTCACCCCATCTTGGATTCCCCTAGGTCTCTAGTTTTCAGAAAAGCACAGGTTTGGTAGGTTTCCCTAGGTGCTGGCTGAGCTAGAGGCCAAAACCTACAGGTAGGCACTTTGCAAAAAACACCTCTGTTTTATTTAAAAAATTTGGATGTGTCCACGTTGCGCTTTGGGGCGTTTCCTGTCGCGGGCGCTAGGCCTACCCACACAAGTGAGGTATCATTTTTATCGGGAGACTTGGGGGAATGCTGGGTGGAAGGAAATTTGTGGCTCCTCTCAGATTCCAGAACTTTCTGCCACAGAAATGTGAGGAACATGTGTTTTTTTAGCCAAATTTTGAGGTTTGCAAAGGATTCTGGGCAACAGAACCTGGTCCGAGCCCCACAAGTCACCCCATCTTGGATTCCCCTAGGTCTCTAGTTTTCAGAAATGCACAGGTTTGGTAGGTTTCCCTCGGTGCCGGCTGAGCTAGAGGCCAAACTCTACAGGTAGGCACTTTGCAAAAAACACCTCTGTTTTCTTTCAAAAATGAGGATGTGTACACGTTGCGCTTTGAGGCGTTTCCTGACGCGGGCGCTAGGCCTACCCACACAAGTGAGGTATCATTTTTATCGGGAGACTTGGGGGAACACTGGGTGGAAGGAAATTTGTGGGTCCTCTCAGATTCTAGAACTTTCTGCCACAGAAATATGAGGAACATGTCTTTTTGTAGCCAAATTTTGAGGTTTGCAAAGGATTCTGGGTAACAGAACCTGGTCCGAACCCCACAAGTCACCCCATCTTGGATTCCCCTAGGTCTCTAGTTTTCAAAAATGCACAGGTGTGGTAGGTTTCTCTAGGTGCCGGCTGAGCTAGAGGCCAAAATCTACAGGTAGGCACTTTGCAAAAAACACCTCTGTTTTCTTTCAAAAATTTGGATGTGTCCACGTTGCGCTTTGGGGCGTTTCCTGTCGCGTGCGCTAGGCCTACCCACACAAGTGAGGTATCATTTTTATCGGGAGACTTGGGGGAATGCTGGGTGGAAGGAAATGTGTGGCTCCTCTCGGATTCCAGAACTTTCTGCCACAGAAATGTGAGGAACATGTGTTTTTTTAGCCAAATTTTGAGGTTTGCAAAGGATTCTGGGTAACAGAACCTGGTCCGAGCCTGACAAGTCACCCCATCTTGGATTCCCCTAAGTCTCTAGTTTTCAGAAATGCACAGGTTTGGTAGGTTTCCCTAGGTGTCGGCTGAGCTAGAGGCCAAAATCTACAGGTAGACACTGCAAAAAACTCCTCTGTTTTCTTTCAAAAATTTGGATGTGTCCACGTTGCGCTTTGGGGCGTTTCCTGTCGCGGGCGCTAGGCCTACCCACACAGGTGAGGTATTATTTTTGTCTGAAGACTTGGGGGAACGCTGGGTGGAAGGAAATTTGTGGCTCCTCTCTGATTCCAAAACTTTCTGCCACAGAAATGTGAGGAACATGTGTTTTTTTAGCCAAATTTTGAGGTTTGCAAAGGATTCTGGGTAACAGAACCTGGTCCAAGGCCCACAAGTCACCCCATCTTGGATTCCCCTAGGTCTCTAGTTTTCAGAAATGCACAGGTTTGGTAGGTTTCCCTAGGTGCTGGCTGAGCTAGAGGCCAAAATCTACAGGTAGGCACTTTGCAAAAAACACCTCTGTTTTCCTACAAAAATTTGGATGTGTCCACGTTGCGCTTTGGGGCGTTTCCTGTCGCGGGCGCTAGGCCTACCCACACAAGTGAGGTATCATTTTTATCGGGAGACTTGGGGGAATGCTGGGTGGAAGGAAATGTGTGGCTCCTCTCGGATTCCAGAACTTTCTGCCACAGAAATGTGAGGAACATGTGTTTTTTTAGCCAAATTTTGAGGTTTGCAAAGGATTCTGGGTAACAGAACCTGGTCCGAGCCTGACAAGTCACCCCATCTTGGATTCCCCTAAGTCTCTAGTTTTCAGAAATGCACAGGTTTGGTAGGTTTCCCTAGGTGTCGGCTGAGCTAGAGGCCAAAATCTACAGGTAGACACTTTGCAAAAAACACCTCTGTTTTCTTTCAAAAATTTGGATATGTCCAAGTTGCGCTTTGGGGCGTTTCCTGTCGCGGGCGCTAGGCCTACCCACACAGGTGAGGTATTATTTTTGTCTGAAGACTTGGGGGAACGCTGGGTGGAAGGAAATTTGTGGCTCCTCTCTGATTACAAAACTTTCTGCCACAGAAATGTGAGGAACATGTGTTTTTTTAGCCAAATTTTGAGGTTTGCAAAGGATTCTGGGTAACAGAACCTGGTCCAAGGCCCACAAGTCACCCCATCTTGGATTCCCCTAGGTCTCTAGTTTTCAGAAATGCACAGGTTTGGTAGGTTTCCCTAGGTGCTGGCTGAGCTAGAGGCCAAAATCTACAGGTAGGCACTTTGCAAAAAACACCTCTGTTTTCCTACAAAAATTTGGATGTGTCCACGTTGCGCTTTGGGGCGTTTCCTGTCGCGGGCGCTAGGCCTACCCACACAAGTGAGGTATCATTTTTATCGGGAGACTTGGGGGAATGCTGGGTGGAAGGAAATGTGTGGCTCCTCTCGGATTCCAGAACTTTCTGCCACAGAAATGTGAGGAACATGTGTTTTTTTAGCCAAATTTTGAGGTTTGCAAAGGATTCTGGGTAACAGAACCTGGTCCGAGCCTGACAAGTCACCCCATCTTGGATTCCCCTAAGTCTCTAGTTTTCAGAAATGCACAGGTATGGTAGGTTTCCCTAGGTGTCGGCTGAGCTAGAGGCCAAAATCTACAGGTAGACACTTTGCAAAAAACACCTCTGTTTTCTTTCAAAAATTTGGATGTGTCCACGTTGCGCTTTGGGGCGTTTCCTGTCGCGTGCGCTAGGCCTACCCACACAAATGAGGTATCATTTTTATCGGGAGACTTGGGGGAATGCTGGGTGGAAGGAAATGTGTGGCTCCTCTCGGATTCCAGAACTTTCTGCCACAGAAATGTGAGGAACATGTGTTTTTTTAGCCAAATTTTGAGGTTTGCAAAGGATTCTGGGCAACAGAACCTGGTCCGAGCCCCACAAGTCACCCCATCTTGGATTCCCCTAGGTCTCTAGTTTTCAGAAATGCACAGGTTTGGTAGGTTTCCCTTGGTGCCGGCTGAGCTAGAGGCCAAAATCTACAGGTAGGCACTTTGCAAAAAACACCTCTGTTTTCTTTCAAAAATGTGGATGTGTACACGTTGCGCTTTGAGGCGTTTCCTGACGCGGGCGCTAGGCCTACCCACACAAGTGAGGTATCATTTTTATCGGGAGACTTTGGGGAACACTGGGTGGAAGGAAATTTGTGGGTCCTCTCAGATTCTAGAACTTTCTGCCACAGAAATATGAGGAACATGTCTTTTTTTAGCCAAATTTTGAGGTTTGCAAAGGATTCTGGGTAACAGAACCTGGTCCGAGCCCCACAAGTCACCCCATCTTGGATTCCCCTAGGTCTCTAGTTTTCAGAAATGCACAGGTGTGGTAGGTTTCTCTAGGTGCCGGCTGAGCTAGAGGCCAAAATCTACAGGTAGGCACTTTGCAAAAAACACCTCTGTTTTCTTTCAAAAATTTGGATGTGTCCACGTTTCGCTTTGGGGCGTTTCCCGTTGCCGGCGCTAGGCCTACCCACACAAGTGAGGTATCATTTTTATCGGGAGACTTGGGGGAACGCTGGGTGGAAGGAAATTTGTGGCTCCTCTCAGATTCCAAAACTTTCTGCCACAGAAATGTTAGGAACATGTGTTTTTTTAGCCAAATTTTGAGGTTTGCAAAGGATTCTGGGTAACAGAACCTGGTCCGAGCCCCACAAGTCACCCCATCTTGAATTCCCCTAGGTCTCTAGTTTTCAAAAATGCACAGGGTTGTAGTTTCCCTAGTGCCGGCTGAGCTACAGGCCAAAATCCAGAGGTAGGCACTGTTTTCTTTCAAAAATTTGGATTTGTCCACTTTGCCCTTTGGGGCGTTTCCTGTCGCGGGAGCTAGGCCTACCCACACAAGTGAGGTATCATTTTTATCGGGAGACTTGAGGGAACGCTGGGTGGAAGGAAATTTGTGGCTCCTCTCAGATTCCAGAACTTTCTGCCACAGAAATGTGAGGAATATGTGTTTTTTTTAGCCAAATTTTGAGGTTTGCAAAGGATTCTGGGTAACAGAACCTGGTCCGAGCCCCACAAGTCACCCCATCTTGGATTCCCCTAGGTCTCTAGTTTTCAGAAATGCACAAGTTTGGTAGGTTTCCCTAGGTGCCGGCTGAGCTAGAGGCCAAAACCTACAGGTAGGCACTTTGCAAAAAACACCTCTGTTTTCTTTGAAAAATTTGGATGTGTCCACGTTGCGCTTTGGGGCGTTTCCTGTCGCGGGCGCTAGGCCTACCCACACAAGTGAGGTATCATTTTTATCGGGAGACTTGGGGGAATGCTGGGTGGAAGGAAATTTGTGGCTCCTCTCAGATTCCAGAACTTTCTGCCACAGAAATGTGAGTAACATGTGTTTTTTTAGCCAAATTTTGAGGTTTGCAAAGGATTCTGGGTAACAGAACCTGGTCCGAGCCCGACAAGTCACCCCATCTTGGATTCCCCTAGGTCTCTAGTTTTCAGGAATGCACAGGTTTGGTAGGTTTCCCTAGGTGTCGGCTGAGCTAGAGGCCAAAATCTACAGGTAGACACTTTGCAAAAAACACCTCTGTTTTCTTTCAAAAATTTGGATGTGTCCACGTTGCGCTTTGGGGCGTTTCCTCTCGCGGGCGCTAGGCCTACCCACACAGGTGAGGTATTATTTTTGTCTGAAGACTTGGGGGAACGCTGGGTGGCAGGAAATTTGTGGCTCCTCTCTGATTCCAAAACTTTCTGCCACAGAAATGTGAGGAACATGTGTTTTTTTAGCCAAATTTTGAGGTTTGCAAAGGATTCTGGGTAACAGAACCTGGTCCGAGCCCCACAAGTCACCCCATCTTGGATTCCCCTAGGTCTCTAGTTTCAGAAATGCACAGGTGTGGTAGGTTTCTCTAGATGCCGGCTGAGCTAGATGCCAAAATCTACAGGTAGGCACTTTGCAAAAAACACCTCTGTTTTCTTTCAAAAATGTGGATGTGTCCACGTTGCGCTTTGGGGCGTTTCCTGTTTCGGGCGCTAGGACTACCCACACAAGTGGGGTATCATTTTTATCGGGAGACTTGGGGGAACGCTGGGTGGCAGGAAATTTGTGGCTCCTCTCAGATTCCAAAACTTTCTGCCACAGAAATGTGAGGAACATGTGTTTTTTTAGCCAAATTTTGAGGTTTGCAAAGGATTCTGGGTAACAGAACCTGGTCCGAGCCCCACAAGTCACCCCATCTTGGATTCCCCTAGGTCTCTAGTTTTCAGAAATGCACAGGTTTGGTAGGTTTCCCTAGGTGCCGGCTGAGCTAGAGGCCAAAATCTACAGGTAGGCACTTTGCAAAAAATACCTCTGTTTTCTTTCAAAAATTTGGATGTGTCCACGTTGCGCTTTGGGGCGTTTCCTGTCGCGTGCGCTAGGCCTACCCACACAAGTGAGGTATCATTTTTATCGGGAGACTTGGGGGAACACTGGGTGGAAGGAAATTTGTGGGTCCTCTCAGATTCTAGAACTTTCTGCCACAGAAATATGAGGAACATGCCTTTTTTTAGCCAAATTTTGAGGTTTGCAAAGGATTCTGGGTAACAGAACCTGGTCCGAGCCCGACAAGTCACCCCATCTTGGATTCCCCTAGGTCTCTAGTTTTCAGAAATGCACAGGTGTGGTAGGTTTCTCTAGATGCCGGCTGAGCTAGATGCCAAAATCTACAGGTAGGCACTTTGCAAAAAACACCTCTGTTTTCTTTCAAAAATGTGGATGTGTCCACGTTGCGCTTTGGGGCGTTTCCTGTTGCGGGCGCTAGGACTACCCACACAAGTGGGGTATCATTTTTATCGGGAGACTTGGGGGAATGCTGGGTGGCAGGAAATTTGTGGCTCCTCTCAGATTCCAAAACTTTCTGCCACAGAAATGTGAGGAACATGTGTTTTTTTAGCCAAATTTTGAGGTTTGCAAAGGATTCTGGGTAACAGAACCTGGTCCGAGCCCCACAAGTCACCCCATCTTGGATTCCCCTAGGTCTCTAGTTTTCAGAAATGCACAGGTTTGGTAGGTTTCCCTAGGTGCCGGCTGAGCTAGAGGCCAAAATCTACAGGTAGGCACTTTGCAAAAAACACCTCTGTTTTCTTTGAAAAATTTGGATGTGTCCACGTTGCGCTTTGGGGCGTTTCCTGTCGCGGGCGCTAGGCCTACCCACACAAGTGGGGTATCATTTTTATCGGGAGACTTGGGGGAACTCTGGGTGGAAAGAAATTTGTGGCTCCTCTCAGATTCCAGAACTTTCTGCCACAGAAATGTGAGGAACATGTGTTTTTTTAGCCAAATTTTGAGGTTTGCAAAGGATTCTGGGTAACAGAACCTGGTCCGAGCCCCACAAGTCACCCCATCTTAGATTCCCCTAGGTCTCTAGTTTTCAGAAATGCACAGGTTTGGTAGGTTTCCCCAGGTGCCGGCTGAGCTAGAGGCCAAAATCTACAGGTAGGCACTTTGCAAAAACCTCCTCTGTTTTCTTTGAAAAATTTGGATGTGTCCACGTTGCGCTTTGGGGCGTTTCCTGTCGCGGGCGCTAGGCCTTCCCACACAGGTGAGGTATTATTTTTGTCTGAAGACTTGGGGGAACGCTGGGTGGAAGGAAATTTGTGGCTCCTCTCAGATTCCAGAACTTTTTGCCACTGAAATGTGAGGAACATGTGTTTTTTTAGCCACATTTTGAGGTTTGCAAAGGATTCTGGGTAACAGAACCTGGTCCAAGCCCCACAAGTCACCCCATCTTGGATTCCCCTAGGTCTCTAGTTTTCAGAAATGCACAGGTTTGGTAGGTTTCCCTAGGTGCCGGCTGAGCTAGAGGCCAAAACCTACAGGTAGGCACTTTGCAAAAAACACCTCTGTTTTCTTTCAAACATTTGGATGTGTCCACGTTGCGCTTTGGGGCGTTTCCTGTCGCGTGCGCTAGGCCTACCCACACAAGTGAGGTATTATTTTTATCGGGAGACTTGGGGGAATGCTGGGTGGAAGGAAATTTGTGGCTCCTCTCAGATTCCAGAACTTTCTGCCACAGAAATGTGAGGAACATGTGTTTTTTTAGCCAAATTTTGAGGTTTGCAAAGGATTCTGGGTAACAGAACCTGGTCCGAGCCCGACAAGTCACCCCATCTTGGATTCCCCTAGGTCTCTAGTTTTCAGAAATGCACAGGTTTGGTAGGTTTCCCTAGGTGCCGGCTGAGCTAGAGGCCAAAATCTACAGGTAGGCACTTTGCAAAAAACACCTCTGTTTTCCTACAAAAATTTGGATGTGTCCACGTTGCGCTTTGGGGCGTTTCCTGTCGCGTGCGCTAGGCCTACCCACACAAGTGAGGTATCATTTTTATCGGGAGACTTGGGGGAATGCTGGGTGGAAGGAAATGTGTGGCTCCTCTCGGATTCCAGAAATTTCTGCCACAGAAATGTGAGGAACATGTGTTTTTTTAGCCAAATTTTGAGGTTTGCAAAGGATTCTGGGTAACAGAACCTGGTCCGAGCCTGACAAGTCACCCCATCTTGGATTCCCCTAGGTCTCTAGTTTTCAGGAATGCACAGGTTTGGTAGGTTTCCCTAGGTGTCGGCTGAGCTAGAGGCCAAAATCTACAGGTAGACACTTTGCAAAAAACACCTCTGTTTTCTTTAAAAAATTTGGATGTGTCCACGTTGCGCTTTGGGGCGTTTCCTCTCACGGGCGCTAGGCCTACCCACACAGGTGAGGTATTATTTCTGTCTGAAGACTTGGGGGAACGCTGGGTGGAAGGAAATTTGTGGCTCCTCTCTGATTCCAAAACTTTCTGCCACAGAAATGTGAGGAACATGTGTTTTTTTAGCCAAATTTTGAGGTTTGCAAAGGATTCTGGGTAACAGAACCTGGTCCGAGCCCCACAAGTCACCCCATCTTGGATTCCCCTAGGTCTCTAGTTTTCAGAAATGCACAGGTGTGGTAGGTTTCTCTAGATGCCGGCTGAGCTAGATGCCAAAATCTACAGGTAGGCACTTTGCAAAAAACACCTCTGTTTTCTTTCAAAAATGTGGATGTGTCCACGTTGCGCTTTGGGCGTTTCCTGTTGCGGGCGCCAGGACTACCCACACAAGTGGGGTATCATTTTTATCGGGAGACTTGGGGGAACGCTGGATGGAAAGAAATTTGTGGCTCCTCTCAGATTCCAGAACTTTCTGCCACTGAAATGTGAGGAACATGTGTTTTTTTAGCCAAATTTTGAGGTTTGCAAAGGATTCTGGGTAACAGAACCTGGTCCGAGCCCCACAAGTCACCCCATCTTGGATTCCCCTAGGTCTCTAGTTTTCAGAAATGCACAGGTTTGGTAGGTTTCCCTAGGTGCCGGCTGAGCTAGAGGCCAAAATCTACAGGTAGGCACTTTGCAAAAAATACCCCTGTTTTCTTTCAAAAATTTGGATGTGTCCATGTTGCGCTTTGGGGCGTTTCCTGTCGCGGGCGGTAGACCTACCCACACAAGTGAGGTATCATTTTTATCGGGAGACTTGGGGAAACGCTGGGTGGAAGGAAATGTGTGGCTCCTCTCAGATTCCAGAACTTTCTGCCACAGAAATGTGAGGAACATGTGTTTTTGTAGCCAAATTTTGAGGTTTGCAAAGGATTCTGGGTAACAGAACCTGGTCCGAGCCCCACAAGTCACCCCATCTTGGAATCCCCTAGGTCTCTCGTTTTCAGAAATGCACAGGTTTGGTAGGTTTCCCTAGGTGCCCGGCTGAGCTAGAGGCCAAAGTCTACAGGTAGGCACTTTGCAAAAAACACCTCTGTTTTCTTTAAAAAATGTGGATGTGTCCACGTTGCGCTTTGGGGCGTTTCCTGTCGCGGGCGCTAGGCCTACCCACACAGGTGAGGTATCATTTTTGTCTGAAGACTTGGGGGAACGCTGGGTTGAAGGAAATTTGTGGCTCCTCTCAGATTCCAAAACTTTCTGCCACAGAAATGTGAGGAACATGTGTTTTTTTAGCCAAATTTTGAAGTTTGCAAAGGATTCTGGGTAACAGAACCTGGTCCAAGCCCCACAAGTCACCCCATCTTGGATTCCCCTAGGTCTCTAGTTTTCAGAAATGCACAGGTTTGGTAGGTTTCCCTAGGTGCCGGCTGAGCTAGAGGCCAAAACCTACAGGTAGGCACTTTGCAAAAAACACCTCTGTTTTCTTTCAAAAATTTGGATGTCTCCACGTTTCGCTTTGGGGCGTTTCCTGTTGCGGGCGCTAGGCTTACCCACACAAGTGAGGTATCATTTTTATCGGGAGACTTGGGGGAATGCTGGGTGGAAGGACATTTGTGGCTCCTCTCAGATTCCAGAACTTTCTGCCACAGAAATGTGAGGAACATGTGTTTTTTTAGACAAATTTTGAGGTTTGCAAAGGATTCTGGGTAACAGAACCTGGTCCGAGCCCGACAAGTCACCCCATCTTGGATTACCCTAGGTCTCTAGTTTTCAGAAATGCACAGGTTTGGTAGGTTTCCCTAGGTGCCCGGCTGAGCTAGAGGCCAAAATCTACAGGTAGGCACTTTGCAAAAAACACCTCTGTTTTCCTACAAAAATGTGGATGTGTCCACGTTGCGCTTTGGGGCGTTTCCTGTCGCGTGCGCTAGGCCTATCCACCCAAGTGAGGTATCATTTTTATCGGGAGACTTGGGGGAATGCTGGGTGGAAGGAAATGTGTGGCTCCTCTCGGATTCCAGAACTTTCTGCCACAGAAATGTGAGGAACATGTGTTTTTTTAGCCAAATTTGGAGGTTTGCAAAGGATTCTGGGTAACAGAACCTGGTCCGAGCCTGACAAGTCACCCCATCTTGGATTCCCCTAGGTCTCTAGTTTTCAGAAATGCACAGGTTTGGTAGGTTTCCCTAGGTGTCGGCTGAGCTAGAGGCCAAATCTACAGGTAGACACTGCAAAAAACACCTCTGTTTTCTTTCAAAAATTTGGATGTGTCCACGTTGCGCTTTGGGGCGTTTCCTGTCGCGGGCGCTAGGCCTACCCACACAGGTGAGGTATTATTTTTGTCTGAAGACTTGGGGGAATGCTGGGTGGAAGGAAATGTGTGACTCCTCTCGGATTCCAGAACTTTCTGCCACTGAAATGTGAGGAACATGTGTTTTTTTAGCCAAATTTTGAGGTTTGCAAAGGATTCTGGGTAACAGAACCTGGTCCAAGCCCCACAAGTCACCCCATCTTGGATTCCCCTAGGTCTCTAGTTTTCAGAAATGCACAGGTTTGGTAGGTTTCCCTAGGTGCCGGCTGAGCTAGAGGCCAAAATCTACAGGTAGGCACTTTGCAAAAAACACCTCTGTTTTCCTACAAAAATTTGGATGTGTCCACGTTGCGCTTTGGGGCGTTTCCTGTCGCGTGCGCTAGGCCTACCCACACAAGTGAGGTATCATTTTTATCGGGAGACTTGGGGGAATGCTGGGTGGAAGGAAATGTGTGGCTCCTCTCGGATTCCAGAACTTTCTGCCACAGAAATGTGAGGAACATGTGTTTTTTTAGCCAAATTTTGAGGTTTGCAAAGGATTCTGGGTAACATAACCTGGTCCGAGCCTGACAAGTCACCCCATCTTGGATTGCCCTAGGTCTCTAGTTTTCAGAAATGCACAGGTTTGGTAGGTTTCCCTAGGTGTCGGCTGAGCTAGAGGCCAAAATCTACAGGTAGACACTTTGCAAAAAACACCTCTGTTTTCTTTCAAAAATTTGGATGTGTCCACGTTGCGCTTTGGGGCGTTTCCTGTCGCGGGCGCTAGGCCTACC
This sequence comes from Pleurodeles waltl, assembly GCF_031143425.1. Lineage (NCBI taxonomy): Eukaryota > Metazoa > Chordata > Amphibia > Caudata > Salamandridae > Pleurodeles > Pleurodeles waltl. The sequence continues at coordinate 361,249 of NW_027149872.1, read as the reverse complement.
CACACAGGTGAGGTATTATTTTTGTCTGAAGACTTGGGGGAACGCTGGGTGGAAGGAAATTTGTGGCTCCTCTCTGATTCCAATACTTTCTGCCACAGAAATGTGAGGAACATGTGTTTTTTTAGCCAAATTTTGAGGTTTGCAAAGGATTCTGGGTAACAGAACCTGGTCCAAGGCCCACAAGTCACCCCATCTTGGATTCCCCTAGGTCTCTAGTTTTCAGAAATGCACAGGTTTGGTAGGTTTCCCTAGGTGCTGGCTGAGCTAGAGGCCAAAACCTACAGGTAGGCACTTTGCAAAAAACACCTCTGTTTTCTTTCAAAAATTTGGATGTGTCCACGTTGCGCTTTGGGGCGTTTCCTGTCGCGGGCGCTAGGCCTACCCACACAAGTGAGGTATCATTTTTATCGGGAGACTTGGGGGAATGCTGGGTGGAAGGAAATTTGTGGCTCCTCTCAGATTCCAGAACTTTCTGCCACAGAAATGTGAGGAACATGTGTTTTTTTAGCCAAATTTTGAGGTTTGCAAAGGATTCTGGGCAACAGAACCTGGTCCGAGCCCCACAAGTCACCCCATCTTGGATTCCCCTAGGTCTCTAGTTTTCAGAAATGCACAGGTTTGGTAGGTTTCCCTCGGTGCCGGCTGAGCTAGAGGCCAAAATCTACAGGTAGGCACTTTGCAAAAAACACCTCTGTTTTCTTTCAAAAATGAGGATGTGTACACGTTGCGCTTTGAGGCGTTTCCTGACGCGGGCGCTAGGCCTACGCACACAAGTGAGGTATCATTTTTATCGGGAGACTTGGGGGAACACTGGGTGGAAGGAAATTTGTGGGTCCTCTCAGATTCTAGAACTTTCTGCCACAGAAATATGAGGAACATGTCTTTTTTTAGCCAAATTTTGAGGTTTGCAAAGGATTCTGGGTAACAGAACCTGGTCCGAGCCCCACAAGTCACCCCATCTTGGATTCCCCTAGGTCTCTAGTTTTCAGAAATGCACAGGTGTGGTAGGTTTCTCTAGGTGCCGGCTGAGCTAGAGGCCAAAATCTACAGGTAGGCACTTTGCAAAAAACACCTCTGTTTTCTTTCAAAAATTTGGATGTGTCCACGTTGCGCTTTGGGGCGTTTCCTGTCGCGTGCCCTAGGCCTACCCACACAAGTGAGGTATCATTTTTATCGGGAGACTTGGGGGAATGCTGGGTGGAAGGAAATGTGTGGCTCCTCTCGGATTCCAGAACTTTCTGCCACAGAAATGTGAGGAACATGTGTTTTTTTAGCCAAATTTTGAGGTTTGCAAAGGATTCTGGGTAACAGAACCTGGTCCGAGCCTGACAAGTCACCCCATCTTGGATTCCCCTAAGTCTCTAGTTTTCAGAAATGCACAGGTTTGGTAGGTTTCCCTAGGTGTCGGCTGAGCTAGAGGCCAAAATCTACAGGTAGACACTTTGCAAAAAACACCTCTGTTTTCTTTCAAAAATTTGGATGTGTCCACGTTGCGCTTTGGGGCGTTTCCTGTCGCGGGCGCTAGGCCTACCCACACAGGTGAGGTATTATTTTTGTCTGAAGACTTGGGGGCACGCTGGGTGGAAGGAAATTTGTGGCTCCTCTCTGATTCCAAAACTTTCTGCCACAGAAATGTGAGGAACATGTGTTTTTTTAGCCAAATTTTGAGGTTTGCAAAGGATTCTGGGTAACAGAACCTGGTCCAAGGCCCACAAGTCACCCCATCTTGGATTCCCCTAGGTCTCTAGTTTTCAGAAATGCACAGGTTTGGTAGGTTTCCCTAGGTGCTGGCTGAGCTAGAGGCCAAAATCTACAGGTAGGCACTTTGCAAAAAACACCTCTGTTTTCCTACAAAAATTTGGATGTGTCCACGTTGCGCTTTGGGGCGTTTCCTGTCGCGGGCGCTAGGCCTACCCACCCAAGTGAGGTATCATTTTTATCGGGAGACTTGGGGGAATGCTGGGTGGAAGGAAATGTGTGGCTCCTCTCGGATTCCAGAACTTTCTGCCACAGAAATGTGAGGAACATGTGTTTTTTTAGCCAAATTTTGAGGTTTGCAAAGGATTCTGGGTAACAGAACCTGCTCCGAGCCTGACAAGTCACCCCATCTTGGATTCCCCTAAGTCTCTAGTTTTCAGAAATGCACAGGTTTGGTAGGTTTCCCTAGGTGTCGGCTGAGCTAGAGGCCAAAATCTACAGGTAGACACTTTGCAAAAAACACCTCTGTTTTCTTTAAAAAATTTGGATATGTCCAAGTTGCGCTTTGGGGCGTTTCCTGTCGCGGGCGCTAGGCCTACCCACACAGGTGAGGTATTATTTTTGTCTGAAGACTTGGGGGAACGCTGGGTGGAAGGAAATTTGTGGCTCCTCTCTGATTACAAAACTTTCTGCCACAGAAATGTGAGGAACATGTGTTTTTTTAGCCAAATTTTGAGGTTTGCAAAGGATTCTGGGAAACAGAACCTGGTCCAAGGCCCACAAGTCACCCCATCTTGGATTCCCCTAGGTCTCTAGTTTTCAGAAATGCACAGGTTTGGTAGGTTTCCCTAGGTGCTAGCTGAGCTAGAGGCCAAAATCTACAGGTAGGCACTTTGCAAAAAACACCTCTGTTTTCCTACAAAAATTTGGATGTGTCCACGTTGCGCTTTGGGGCGTTTCCTGTCGCGGGCGCTAGGCCTACCCACACAAGTGAGGTATCATTTTTATCGGGAGACTTGGGGGAATGCTCGGTGGAAGGAAATGTGTGGCTCCTCTCGGATTCCAGAACTTTCTGCCACAGAAATGTGAGGAACATGTGTTTTTTTAGCCAAATTTTGAGGTTTGCAAAGGATTCTGGGCAACAGAACCTGGTCCGAGCCCCACAAGTCACCCCATCTTGGATTCCCCTAGGTCTCTAGTTTTCAGAAATGCACAGGTTTGGTAGGTTTCCCTCGGTGCCGGCTGAGCTAGAGGCCAAAATCTACAGGTAGGCACTTTGCAAAAAACACCTCTGTTTTCTTTAAAAAATGTGGATGTGTACACGTTGCGCTTTGAGGCGTTTCCTGACGCGGGCGCTAGGCCTACCCACACCAGTGAGGTATCATTTTTATCGGGAGACTTGGGGGAACACTGGGTGGAAGGAAATTTGTGGGTCCTCTCAGATTCTAGAACTTTCTGCCACAGAAATATGAGGAACATTTCTTTTTTTAGCCAAATTTTGAGGTTTGCAAAGGATTCTGGGTAACAGAACCTGGTCCGAGCCCCACAAGTCACCCCATCTTGGATTCCCCTAGGTCTCTAGTTTTCAGAAATGCACAGGTGTGGTAGGTTTCTCTAGGTGCCGGCTGAGCTAGAGGCCAAAATCTACAGGTAGGCACTTTGCAAAAAACACCTCTGTTTTCTTTCAAAAATTTGGATGTGTCCACGTTGCGCTTTGGGGCGTTTCCCGTTGCCGGCGCTAGGCCTACCCACACAAGTGAGGTATCATTTTTATCGGGAGACTTGGGGGAACGCTGGGTGGAAGGAAATTTGTGGCTCCTCTCAGATTCCAAAACTTTCTGCCACAGAAATGTTAGGAACATGTGTTTTTTTAGCCAAATTTTGAGGTTTGCAAAGGATTCTGGGTAACAGAACCTGGTCCGAGCCCCACAAGTCACCCCATCTTGAATTCCCCTAGGTCTCTAGTTTTCAAAAATGCACAGGGTTGTAGGTTTCCCTAGTGCCGGCTGAGCTACAGGCCAAAATCCAGAGGTAGGCACTGTTTTCTTTCAAAAATTTGGGATGTGTCCACTTTGCCCTTTGGGGCGTTTCCTGTCGCGGAAGCTAGGCCTACCCACACAAGTGAGGTATCATTTTTATCGGGAGACTTGAGGGAACGCTGGGTGGAAGGACATTTGTGGCTCCTCTCAGATTCCAGAACTTTCTGCCACAGAAATGTGAGGAATATGTGTTTTTTTAGCCAAATTTTGAGGTTTGCAAAGGATTCTGGGTAACAGAACCTGGTCCGAGCCCCACAAGTCACCCCATCTTGGATTCCCCTAGGTCTCTAGTTTTCAGAAATGCACAAGTTTGGTAGGTTTCCTTATGTGCCGGCTGAGCTAGAGGCCAAAATCTACAGGTAGGCACTTTGCAAAAAACACCTCTGTTTTCTTTGAAAAATTTGGATGTGTCCACGTTGCGCTTTGGGGCGTTTCCTGTCGCGGGCGCTAGGCCTACCCACACAGGTGAGGTATTATTTTTGTCTGAAGACTTGGGGGAACGCTGGGTGGAAGGAAATTTGTGGCTCCTCTCAGATTCCAAAACTTTTTGCCACAGAAATGTGAGGAACATGTGTTTTTTTAGCCACATTTTGAGGTTTGCAAAGGATTCTGGGTAACAGAACCTGGTCCGACCCCCACAAGTCACCCCATCTTGGATTCCCCTAGGTCTCTAGTTTTCAGAAATGCACAGGTTTGGTAGGTTTCCCTAGGTGCCGGCTGAGCTAGAGGCCAAAATCTACAGGTAGGCACTTTGCAAAAAACACCTCTGTTTTCTTTCAAAAATTTGGATGTGTCCATGTTGCGCTTTGGGGCGTTTCCTGTCGCGGGCGGTAGACCTACCCACACAAGTGAGGTATCATTTTTATCGGGAGACTTGGGGAAACGCTGGGTGGAAGGAAATGTGTGGCTCCTCTCAGATTCCAGAACTTTCTGCCACAGAAATGTGAGGAACATGTGTTTTTGTAGCCAAATTTTGAGGTTTGCAAAGGATTCTGGGTAACAGAACCTGGTCCGAGACTGACAAGTCACCCCATCTTGGATTCCCCTAGGTCTCTAGTTTTCAGAAATGCACAGGTTTGGTAGGTTTCCCTAGGTGTCGGCTGAGCTAGAGGCCAAAATCTACAGGTAGACACTTTGCAAAAAACACCTCTGTTTTCTTTCAAAAATTTGGATGTGTCCACGTTGCGCTTTGGGGCGTTTCCTCTCGCGGGCGCTAGGCCTACCCACACAGGTGAGGTATTATTTTTGTCTGAAGACTTGGGGGAACGCTGGGTGGAAGGAAATTTGTGGCTCCTCTCTGATTCCAAAACTTTCTGCCACAGAAATGTGAGGAACATGTGTTTTTTTAACCAAATTTTGAGGTTTGCAAAGGATTCTGGGTAACAGAACCTGGTCCAAGGCCCACAAGTCACCCCATCTTGGATTCCCCTAGGTCTCTAGTTTTCAGAAATGCACAGGTTTGGTAGGTTTCCCTAGGTGCTGGCTGAGCTAGAGGCCAAAACCTACAGGTAGGCACTTTGCAAAAAACACCTCTGTTTTCTTTCAAAAATTTGGATGTGTCCACGTTGCGCTTTGGGGCGTTTCCTGTCGCGGGCGCTAGGCCTACCCACACAAGTGAGGTATCATTTTTATCGGGAGACTTGGGGGAATGCTGGGTGGAAGGAAATTTGTGGCTCCTCTCAGATTCCAGAACTTTCTGCCACAGAAATGTGAGGAACATGTGTTTTTTTAGCCAAATTTTGAGGTTTGCAAAGGATTCTGGGCAACAGAACCTGGTCCGAGCCCCACAAGTCACCCCATCTTGGATTCCCCTAGGTCTCTAGTTTTCAGAAATGCACAGGTTTGGTAGGTTTCCCTCGGTGCCGGCTGAGCTAGAGGCCAAAATCTACAGGTAGGCACTTTGCAAAAAACACCTCTGTTTTCTTTCAAAAATGTGGATGTGTACACGTTGCGCTTTGAGGCGTTTCCTGACGCGGGCGCTAGGCCTACCCACACAAGTGAGGTATCATTTTTATCGGGAGACTTGGGGGAACACTGGGTGGAAGGAAATTTGTGGGTCCTCTCAGATTCTAGAACTTTCTGCCACAGAAATATGAGGAACATGTCTTTTTTAGCCAAATTGTGAGGTTTGCAAAGGATTGTGGGTAACAGAACCTGGTCCGAGCCCCACAAGTCACCCCATCTTGGATTCCCCTAGGTCTCTAGTTTTCAGAAATGCACAGGTGTGGTAGGTTTCTCTAGGTGCCGGCTGAGCTAGAGGCCAAAATCTACAGGTAGGCACTTAACAAAAAACACCTCTGTTTTCTTTCAAAAATTTGGATGTGTCCACGTTGCGCTTTGGGGCGTTTCCCGTTGCCGGCGCTAGGCCTACCCACACAAGTGAGGTATCATTTTTATCGGGAGACTTGGGGGAACGCTGGGTGGAAGGAAATTTGTGGCTCCTCTCAGATTCCAAAACTTTCTGCCACAGAAATGTTAGGAACATGTGTTTTTTTTAGCCAAATTTTGAGGTTTGCAAAGGATTCTGGGTAACAGAACCTGGTCCGAGCCCCACAAGTCACCCCATCTTGAATTCCCCTAGGTCTCTAGTTTTCAAAAATGCACAGGGTTGTAGGTTTCCCTAGTGCCGGCTGAGCTAGAGGCCAAAATCTACAGGTAGGCACTTTGCAAAAAACACCTCTGTTTTCTTTCAAAAATTTGGATGTGTACATGTTGCGCTTTGAGGCGTTTCCTGACGCGGGCGCTAGGCCTACCCACACAAGTGAGGTATCATTTTTATCGGGAGACTTGGGGGAATACTGGGTGGAAGGAAATTTGTGGGTCCTCTCAGATTCCAAAACTTTCTGCCACAGAAATGTTAGGAACATGTGTTTTTTTAGCCAAATTTTGAGGTTTGCAAAGGATTCTGGGTAACAGAACCTGGTCCGAGCCCCACAAGTCACCCCATCTTGGATTCCCCTAGGTCTCTAGTTTTCAAAAATGCACAGGGTTGTAGGTTTCCCTAGTGCCGGCTGAGCTACAGGCCAAAATCCAGAGGAAGGCACTGTTTTCTTTCAAAAATTTGGATGTGTCCACTTTGCCCTTTGGGGCATTTCCTGTCGCGGGCGCTAGGCCTACCCACACAAGTGAGGTATCATTTTTATCGGGAGACTTGAGGGAACGCTGGGTGGAAGGAAATTTGTGGCTCCTCTCAGATTCCAAAACTTTCTGCCACAGAAATGTTAGGAACATGTGTTTTTTTAGCCAAATTTTGAGGTTTGCAAAGGATTCTGGGTAACGGAACCTGGTACGAGCCCCACAAGTCACCCCATCTTGGATTCCCCTAGGTCTCTAGTTTTCAGAAATGCACAGGTTTGGTAGGTTTCCCTAGGTGCCGGCTGAGCTAGAGGCCAGAATCTACAGGTAGGCACTTTACAAAAAACACCTATTTTCTTTCAAAAATGTGGATGTGTCCACGTTGCGCTTTGGGGCGTTTCCTGTCGCGGGCGCTAGGCCTACCCACACAAGTGAGGTATCATTGTTATCGGGAGACGTGGGGGAACACTGGGTGGAAGGAAATTTGTGGCTCCTCTCAGATTCGAGAACTTTCTGCCACAGAAATGTGAGGAACATGTGTTTTTTTATCCAAATTTTGAGGTTTGCAAAGGATTCTGGGTAACAGAACCTGGTCCGAGCCCCACAAGTCACCCCATCTTGGATTCCCCTAGGTCTCTAGTTTTTAGAAATGCACAGGTTTGGTAGGTTTCCCTAGGTGCCGGCTGAGCTAGAGGCCAAAATCTACAGGTAGACACTTTGCAAAAAACACCTCTGTTTTCTTTCAAAAATTTGGATGTCTCCACGTTGCGCTTTGGGGCGTTTCCTGTTGCGGGCGCTAGGCCTACCCACACAGGTGAGGTATTATTTTTGTCTGAAGACTTGGGGGAACGCTGGGTGGAAGGAAATTTGTGGCTCCTCTCTGATTCCAAAACTTTCTGCCACAGAAATGTGAGGAACATGTGTTTTTTTAGCCACATTTTGAGGTTTGCAAAGGATTCTGGGTAACAGAACCTGGTCCAAGGCCCACAAGTCACCCCATCTTGGATTCCCCTAGGTCTCTAGTTTTCAGAAATGCACAGGTTTGGTAGGTTTCCCTAGGTGCTGGCTGAGCTAGAGGCCAAAACCTACAGGTAGGCACTTTGCAAAAAACACCTCTGTTTTCTTTCAAAAATTTGGATGTGTCCACGTTGCGCTTTGGGGCGTTTCCTGTCGCGGGCGCTAGGCCTACCCACACAAATGAGGTATCATTTTTATCGGGAGACTTGGGGGAATGCTGGGTGGAAGGAAATTTGTGGCTCCTCTCAGATTCCAGAACTTTCTGCCACAGAAATGTGAGGAACATGTGTTTTTTTAGCCAAATTTTGAGGTTTGCAAAGGATTCTGGGCAACAGAACCTGGTCCGAGCCCCACAAGTCACCCCATCTTGGATTCCCCTAGGTCTCTAGTTTTCAGAAATGCACAGGTTTGGTAGGTTTCCCTAGGTGCTGGCTGAGCTAGAGGCCAAAATCTACAGGTAGGCACTTTGCAAAAAACACCTCTGTTTTCTTTCAAAAATTTGGATGTGTCCACGTTGCGCTTTGGGGCGTTTCCCGTTGCGGGCGCTAGGCCTACCCACACAAGTGAGGTATCATTTTTATCGGGAGACTTGGGGGAACGCTGGGTGGAAGGAAATTTGTGGCTCCTCTCAGATTCAAAAACTTTCTGCCACAGAAATGTTAGGAACATGTGTTTTTTTAGCCAAATTTTGAGGTTTGCAAAGGATTCTGGGTAACAGAACCTGGTCCGAGCCCCACAAGTCACCCCATCTTGGATTCCCCTAGGTCTCTAGTTTTCAAAAATGCACAGGGTTGTAGGTTTCCCTAGTGCCGGCTGAGCTACAGGCCAAAATCCAGAGGAAGGCACTGTTTTCTTTCAAAAATTTGGATGTGTCCACTTTGCCCTTTGGGGCATTTCCTGTCGCGGGCGCTAGGCCTACCCACACAAGTGAGGTATCATTTTTATCGGGAGACTTGAGGGAACGCTGGGTGGAAGGAAATATGTGGCTCCTCTCAGATTCCAGAACTTTCTGCCACAGAAATGTGAGGAATATGTATTTTTTTAGCCAAATTTTGAGGTTTGCAAAGGATTCTGGGTAACGGAACCTGGTCCGAGCCCCACAAGTCACCCCATCTTGGATTCCCCTAGGTCTCTAGTTTTCAGAAATGCACAAGTTTGGTAGGTTTCCCTAGGTGCCGGCTGAGCTAGAGGCCAAAATCTACAGGTAGGCACTTTGCAAAAAACACCTCTGTTTTCTTTGAAAAATTTGGATGTGTCCACGTTGCGCTTTGGGGCGTTTCCTGTCGCGGGCGCTAGGCCTACCCACACAAGTGGGGTATCATTTTTATCGGGAGACTTGGGGGAATGCTGGGTGGAAGGAAATTTGTGGCTCCTCTCAGATTTCAGAACTTTCTGCCACAGAAATGTGAGGAACATGTGTTTTTTTAACCAAATTTTGAGGTTTGCAAAGGATTCTGGGCAACAGAACCTGGTCCGAGCCCCACAAGTCACCCCATCTTGGATTCCCCAAGGTCTCTAGTTTTCAGAAATGCACAGGTTTGGTAGGTTTCCCTCGGTGCCGGCTGAGCTAGAGGCCAAAATCTACAGGTAGGCACTTTGCAAAAAACACCTCTGTTTTCTTTCAAAAATGTGGATGTGTACACGTTGCGCTTTGAGGCGTTTCCTGACGCGGGCGCTAGGCCTACCCACACAAGTGAGGTATCATTTTTATCGGGAGACTTGGGGGAACACTGGGTGGAAGGACATTTGTGGGTCCTCTCAGATTCTAGAACTTTCTGCCACAGAAATATGAGGAACATGTCTTTTTTTAGCCAAATTTTGAGGTTTGCAAAGGATTCTGGGTAACAGAACCTGGTCCGAGCCCCACAAGTCACCCCATCTTGGATTCCCCTAGGTCTCTAGTTTTCAGAAATGCACAGGTGTGGTAGGTTTCTCTAGGTGCCGGCTGAGCTAGAGGCCAAAATCTCCAGGTAGGCACTTTGCAAAAAACACCTCTGTTTTCTTTCAAAAATGTGGATGTGTCCACGTTGCGCTTTGGGGCGTTTCCCGTTGCCGGCGCTAGGCCTACCCACACAAGTGAGGTATCATTTTTATCGGGAGACTTGGGGGAACGCTGGGTGGAAGGAAATTTGTGGCTCCTCTCAGATTCCAAAACTTTCTGCCACAGAAATGTTAGGAACATGTGTTTTTTTAGCCAAATTTTGAGGTTTGCAAAGGATTCTGGGTAACAGAACCTGGTACGAGCCCCACAAGTCACCCCATCTTGGATTCCCCTAGGTCTCTAGTTTTCAGAAATGCACAGGTTTGGTAGGTTTCCCTAGGTGCCGGCTGAGCTAGAGGCCAGAATCTACAGGTAGGCACTTTACAAAAAACACCTGTTTTCTTTCAAAAATGTGGATGTGTCCACGTTGCGCTTTGGGGCGTTTCCTGTCGCGGGCGCTAGGCCTACCCACACAAGTGAGGTATCATTGTTATCGGGAGACGTGGGGGAACACTGGGTGGAAGGAAATTTGTGGCTCCTCTCAGATTCGAGAACTTTCTGCCACAGAAATGTGAGGAACATGTGTTTTTTTATCCAAATTTTGAGGTTTGCAAAGGATTCTGGGTAACAGAACCTGGTCCGAGCCCCACAAGTCACCCCATCTTGGATTCCCCTAGGTCTCTAGTTTTTAGAAATGCACAGGTTTGGTAGGTTTCCCTAGGTGCCGGCTGAGCTAGAGGCCAAAATCTACAGGTAGACACTTTGCAAAAAACACCTCTGTTTTCTTTCAAAAATTTGGATGTCTCCACGTTGCGCTTTGGGGCGTTTCCTGTCGCGGGCGCTAGGCCTACCCACACAGGTGAGGTATTATTTTTGTCTGAAGACTTGGGGGAACGCTGGGTGGAAGGAAATTTGTGGCTCCTCTCTGATTCCAAAACTTTCTGCCACAGAAATGTGAGGAACATGTGTTTTTTTAGCCAAATTTTGAGGTTTGCAAAGGATTCTGGGTAACAGAACCTGGTCCAAGGCCCACAAGTCACCCCATCTTGGATTCCCCTAGGTCTCTAGTTTTCAGAAATGCACAGGTTTGGTAGGTTTCCCTAGGTGCTGGCTGAGCTAGAGGCCAAAACCTACAGGTAGGCACTTTGCAAAAAACACCTCTGTTTTCTTTCAAAAATTTGGATGTGTCCACGTTGTGCTTTGGGGCGTTTCCTGTCGCGGGCGCTAGGCCTACCCACACAAGTGAGGTATCATTTTTATCGGGAGACTTGGGGGAATGCTGGGTGGAAGGAAATTTGTGGCTCCTCTCAGATTCCAGAACTTTCTGCCACAGAAATGTGAGGAACATGTGTTTTTTTAGCCAAATTTTGAGGTTTGCAAAGGATTCTGGGCAACAGAACCTGGTCCGAGCCCCACAAGTCACCCCATCTTGGATTCCCCTAGGTCTCTAGTTTTCAGAAATGCACAGGTTTGGTAGGTTTCCCTCTGTGCCGGCTGAGCTAGAGGCCAAAATCTACAGGTAGGCACTTTGCAAAAAACACCTCTGTTTTCTTTCAAAAATGTGGATGTGTACACGTTGCGCTTTGAGGCGTTTCCTGACGCGGGCGCTAGCCCTACCCACACAAGTGAGGTATCATTTTTATCGGGAGACTTGGGGGAACACTGGGTGGAAGGAAATTTGTGGGTCCTCTCAGATTCTAGAACTTTCTGCCACAGAAATATGAGGAACATGTCTTTTTTTAGCCAAATTTTGAGGTTTGCAAAGGATTCTGGGTAACAGAACCTGGTCCGAGCCCCACAAGTCACCCCATCTTGGATTCCCCTAGGTCTCTAGTTTTCAGAAATGCACAGGTGTGGTAGGTTTCTCTAGGTGCCGGCTGAGCTAGAGGCCAAAATCTACAGGTAGGCACTTTGCAAAAAACACCTCTGTTTTCTTTCAAAAATTTGGATGTGTCCACGTTGCGCTTTGGGGCGTTTCCTGTCGCGGGCGCTAGGCCTACCTACACAAGTGAGGTATCATTTTAATCGGGAGACTTGGGGAAACGCTGGATGGAACGAAATTTGTGGCTCCCCTCAGATTCCAGAACTTTCTGCCACAGAAATGTGAGGAACATGTGTTTTTTTAGCCAAATTTGGAGGTTTGCAAAGGATTCTGGGTAACAGAACCTGGTACGAGCCCCACAAGTCACCCCATCTTGGATTCCCCTAGGTCTCTAGTTTTCAGAAATGCACAGGTTTGGTAGGTTTCCCTAGGTGCCGGCTGAGCTAGAGGCCAGAATCTACAGGTAGGCACTTTACAAAAAACACCTCTGTTTTCTTTAAAAAATGTGGATGTGTCCACGTTGCGCTTTGGGGCGTTTCCTGTCGCGGGCGCTAGGCCTACCCACACAAGTGAGGTATCATTGTTATCGGGAGACGTGGGGGAACACTGGGTGGAAGGAAATTTGTGGCTCCTCTCAGATTCGAGAACTTTCTGCCACAGAAATGTGAGGAACATGTGTTTTTTTATCCAGATTTTGAGGTTTGCAAAGGATTCTGGGTAACAGAACCTGGTCCGAGCCCCACAAGTCACCCCATCTTGGATTCCCCTAGGTCTCTAGTTTTTAGAAATGCACAGGTTTGGTAGGTTTCCCTAGGTGCCGGCTGAGCTAGAGGCCAAAATCTACAGGTAGGCACTTTGCAAAAAACACCTCTGTTTTCTTTCAAAAATTTGGATGTGTCCACGTTGCGCTTTGGGGTGTTTCCTGTCGCGGGCGCTAGGCCTACCTACACAAGTGTGGTATCATTTTAATCGGGAGACTTGGGGAAACGCTGGGTGGAACGAAATTTGTGGCTCCCCTCAGATTCCAGAACTTTCTGCCACAGAAATGTGAGGAACATGTGTTTTTTTAGCCAAATTTTGAGGTTTGCAAAGGATTCTGGGTATCAGAACCTGGTCCGAGCCCCACAAGTCACCCCATCTTGGATTCCCCATGGTCTCTAGTTTTTAGCAATCCACAGGTTTGGTAGGTTTCCCTAGGTGCCGGCTGAGCTAGAGGCCAAAATCTACAGGTAGGCACTTTGCAAAAAACACCTCTGTTTTCTTTCAAAAATGTGGATGTGTACACGTTGCGCTTTGAGGCGTTTCCTGACGCGGGCGCTAGGCCTACCCACACAAGTGAGGTATCATTTTTATCGGGAGACTTGGGGGAACACTGGGTGGAAGGAAATTTGTGGGTCCTCTCAGATTCTAGAACTTTCTGCCACAGAAATATGAGGAACATGTCTTTTTTTAGCCAAATTTTGAGGTTTGCAAAGGATTCTGGGTAACAGAACCTGGTCCGAGCCCCACAAGTCACCCCATCTTGGATTCCCCTAGGTCTCTAGTTTTCAGAAATGCACAGGTGTGGTAGGTTTCTCTAGGTGCCGGCTGAGCTAGAGGCCAAAATCTACAGGTAGGCACTTTGCAAAAAACACCTCTGTTTTCTTTCAAAAATTTGGATGTGTCCACGTTGCGCTTTGGGGCGTTTCCTGTCGCGGGCGCTAGGCCTACCTACACAAGTGAGGTATCATTTTAATCGGGAGACTTGGGGAAACGCTGGATGGAACGAAATTTGTGGCTCCCCTCAGATTCCAGAACTTTCTGCCACAGAAATGTGAGGAACATGTGTTTTTTTAGCCAAATTTTGAGGTTTGCAAAGGATTCTGGGTAACAGAACCTGGTACGAGCCCCACAAGTCACCCCATCTTGGATTCCCCTAGGTCTCTAGTTTTCAGAAATGCACAGGTTTGGTAGGTTTCCCTAGGTGCCGGCTGAGCTAGAGGCCAGAATCTACAGGTAGGCACTTTACAAAAAACACCTCTGTTTTCTTTCAAAAATGTGGATGTGTCCACGTTGCGCTTTGGGGCGTTTCCTGTCGCGGGCGCTAGGCCTACCCACACAAGTGAGGTATCATTGTTATCGGGAGACGTGGGGGAACACTGGGTGGAAGGAAATTTGTGGCTCCTCTCAGATTCGAGAACTTTCTGCCACAGAAATGTGAGGAACATGTGTTTTTTTATCCAGATTTTGAGGTTTGCAAAGGATTCTGGGTAACAGAACCTGGTCCGAGCCCCACAAGTCACCCCATCTTGGATTCCCCTAGGTCTCTAGTTTTTAGAAATGCACAGGTTTGGTAGGTTTCCCTAGGTGCCGGCTGAGCTAGAGGCCAAAATCTACAGGTAGGCACTTTGCAAAAAACACCTCTGTTTTCTTTCAAAAATTTGGATGTGTCCACGTTGCGCTTTGGGGTGTTTCCTGTCGCGGGCGCTAGGCCTACCTACACAAGTGAGGTATCATTTTAATCGGGAGACTTGGGGAAACGCTGGGTGGAACGAAATTTGTGGCTCCCCTCAGATTCCAGAACTTTCTGCCACAGAAATGTGAGGAACATGTGTTTTTTTAGCCAAATTTTGAGGTTTGCAAAGGATTCTGGGTATCAGAACCTGGTCCGAGCCCCACAAGTCACCCCATCTTGGATTCCCCATGGTCTCTAGTTTTTAGCAATCCACAGGTTTGGTAGGTTTCCCTAGGTGCCGGCTGAGCTAGAGGCCAAAATTTACAGGTAGGCACTTTGCAAAAAACACCTCTGTTTTGTTTCAAAAATTTGGATGTGTCCACGTTGCGCTTTGGGGCGTTTTCTGTCGCGGGCGGTAGGCCTACCCACACAAGTGAGGTATCATTTTTATCGGGAGACTTGGGGGAATGCTGGGTGGAAGGAAATTTGTGGCTCCTCTCAGATTCCAGAACTTTCTGACACAGAAATGTGAGGAACATGTGTTTTTTTAGCCAAATTTTGAGGTTTGCAAAGGATTCTGTGTAACAGAACCTGGTCCGAGCCCCACAAGTCACCCCATCTTGGATTCCCCTAGGTCTCTAGTTTTCAGAAATGCACAGGTTTGGTAGGTTTCCCTAGGTGCCGGCTGAGCTAGAGGCCAAAATCTACAGGTAGGCACTTTGCAAAAAACACCTCTGTTTTCTTTCAAAAATTTGGATGTGTCCACGTTGCGCTTTGTGGCGTTTCCTGTCGCGGGCGGTAGGCCTACCCACACAGGTGAGGTTTCATTTTTATTGGAAGACTTGGGGGAACTATGGGTGGAAGGAAATATGTGGCTCCTCTCAGATTCCAGAACTTTCTCCCACAGAAATGTGAGAAACATGTGTTTTTATAGTCAAATTTTGAGGTTTGCAAAGGATTCTGGGTAACAGAACCTGGTCCGAGCCCCACAAGTCACCCCATCTTGGATTCCCCTAGGTCTCTAGTTTTCAGAAATGCACAGGTGTGGTAGGTTTCTCTAGGTGCCGGCTGAGCTAGAGGCCAAAATCTACAGGTAGGCACTTTGCAAAAAACACCTCTGTTTTCTTTCAAAAATTTGGATGTGTCCACGTTGCGCTTTGGGGCGTTTCCTGTCGCGGGCGCTAGGCCTACCTACACAAGTGAGGTATCATTTTAATCGGGAGACTTGGGGAAACGCTGGATGGAACGAAA
The DNA here is from genome assembly GCF_031143425.1 of Pleurodeles waltl. Lineage (NCBI taxonomy): Eukaryota > Metazoa > Chordata > Amphibia > Caudata > Salamandridae > Pleurodeles > Pleurodeles waltl. The sequence continues at coordinate 345,932 of NW_027149872.1, read as the reverse complement.
TTTGTGGCTCCCCTCAGATTCCAGAACTTTCTGCCACAGAAATGTGAGGAACATGTGTTTTTTTAGCCAAATTTTGAGGTTTGCAAAGGATTCTGGGTAACAGAACCTGGTACGAGCCCCACAAGTCACCCCATCTTGGATTCCCCTAGGTCTCTAGTTTTCAGAAATGCACAGGTTTGGTAGGTTTCCCTAGGTGCCGGCTGAGCTAGAGGCCAGAATCTACAGGTAGGCACTTTACAAAAAACACCTCTGTTTTCTTTCAAAAATGTGGATGTGTCCACGTTGCGCTTTGGGGCGTTTCCTGTCGCGGGCGCTAGGCCTACCCACACAAGTGAGGTATCATTGTTATCGGGAGACGTGGGGGAACACTGGGTGGAAGGAAATTTGTGGCTCCTCTCAGATTCGAGAACTTTCTGCCACAGAAATGTGAGGAACATGTGTTTTTTTATCCAGATTTTGAGGTTTGCAAAGGATTCTGGGTAACAGAACCTGGTCCGAGCCCCACAAGTCACCCCATCTTGGATTCCCCTAGGTCTCTAGTTTTTAGAAATGCACAGGTTTGGTAGGTTTCCCTAGGTGCCGGCTGAGCTAGAGGCCAAAATCTACAGGTAGGCACTTTGCAAAAAACACCTCTGTTTTCTTTCAAAAATTTGGATGTGTCCACGTTGCGCTTTGGGGTGTTTCCTGTCGCGGGCGCTAGGCCTACCTACACAAGTGAGGTATCATTTTAATCGGGAGACTTGGGGAAACGCTGGGTGGAACGAAATTTGTGTCTCCCCTCAGATTCCAGAACTTTCTGCCACAGAAATGTGAGGAACATGTGTTTTTTTAGCCAAATTTTGAGGTTTGCAAAGGATTCTGGGTATCAGAACCTGGTCCGAGCCCCACAAGTCACCCCATCTTGGATTCCCCATGGTCTCTAGTTTTTAGCAATCCACAGGTTTGGTAGGTTTCCCTAGGTGCCGGCTGAGCTAGAGGCCAAAATCTACAGGTAGGCACTTTGCAAAAAACACCTCTGTTTTGTTTCAAAAATTTGGATGTGTCCACGTTGCGCTTTGGGGCGTTTTCTGTCGCGGGCGGTAGGCCTACCCACACAAGTGAGGTATCATTTTTATCGGGAGACTTGGGGGAATGCTGGGTGGAAGGAAATTTGTGGCTCCTCTCAGATTCCAGAACTTTCTGACACAGAAATGTGAGGAACATGTGTTTTTTTAGCCAAATTTTGAGGTTTGCAAAGGATTCTGGGTAACAGAACCTGGTCCGAGCCCCACAAGTCACCCCATCTTGGATTCCCCTAGGTCTCTAGTTTTCAGAAATGCACAGGTTTGGTAGGTTTCCCTAGGTGCCGGCTGAGCTAGAGGCCAAAATCTACAGGTAGGCACTTTGCAAAAAACACCTCTGTTTTCTTTCAAAAATTTGGATGTGTCCACGTTGCGCTTTGTGGCGTTTCCTGTCGCGGGCGGTAGGCCTACCCACACAGGTGAGGTTTCATTTTTATTGGAAGACTTGGGGGAACTATGGGTGGAAGGAAATATGTGGCTCCTCTCAGATTCCAGAACTTTCTCCCACAGAAATGTGAGAAACATGTGTTTTTATAGTCAAATTTTGAGGTTTGCAAAGGATTCTGGGTAACAGAACCTGGTCCGAGCCCCACAAGTCACCCCATCTTGGAATCCCCTAGGTCTCTCGTTTTCAGAAATGCACAGGTTTGGTAGGTTTCCCTAGGTGCCGGCTGAGCAAGAGGCCAAAATCTACACGTAGGCACTTTGCAAAAAACACCTCTGTTTTCTTTCAAAAATTTGGATGTGTCCACTTTGCGCTTTGGGGCGTTTCCTGTTGCGGGCGCTAGGCCTACCCACACAAGTGAGGTATCATTTTTAACGGGAGACTTGGGGGAACGCTGGGTGGAAGGAAATTTGTGGCTTCTCTCAGATTCCAGAACTTTCTGCAACAGAAATGTGAGGAACATGTGTTTTTTTAGCCAAATTTTGAGGTTTGCAAAGGATTCTGGGTAACAGAACCTGGTCCGAGCCCCACAAGTCACCCCATCTTGGATTCCCCATGGTCTCTAGTTTTCAGAAATGCACAGGTTTGGTAGGTTTCCCTAGGTGCCGGCTGAGCTAGAGGCCAAAATCTACAGGTAGGCACTTTGCAAAAAACACCTCTGTTTTCTTTCAAAAATGTGGATGTGTCCACGTTGCGCTTTGTGGCGTTTCCTGTCGCGGGCGGTAGGCCTACCCACACAGGTGAGGTTTCATTTTTATTGGAAGACTTGGGGGAACTATGGGTGGAAGGAAATTTGTGGCTCCTCTCAGATTCCAGAACTTTCTCCCACAGAAATGTGAGAAACATGTGTTTTTTTAGCCAAATTTTGAGGTTTGCAAAGGATTCTGGGTAACAGAACCTGGTCCGAGCCCCACAAGTCACCCCTTCTTGGATTCCCCTAGGTCTCTAGTTTTCAGAAATGCACAGGTTTGGTAGGTTTCCCTAGGTGCTGGCTGAGCTAGAGGCCAAAACCTACAGGTAGGCACTTTGCAAAAAACACCTCTGTTTTCTTTCAAAAATTTGGATGTGTCCACTTTGCGCTTTGGGGCGTTTCCTGTTGCGGGCGCTAGGCCTACCCACACAAGTGAGGTATCATTTTTAACGGGAGACTTGGGGGAACGCTGGGTGGAAGGAAATTTGTGGCTTCTCTCAGATTCCAGAACTTTCTGCAACAGAAATGTGAGGAACATGTGTTTTTTTAGCCAAATTTTGAGGTTTGCAAAGGATTCTGGGCAACAGAACCTGGTCCGAGCCCCACAAGTCACCCCATCTTGGATTCCCCAAGGTCTCTAGTTTTCAGAAATGCACAGGTTTGGTAGGTTTCCCTCGGTGCCGGCTGAGCTAGAGGCCAAAATCTACAGGTAGGCACTTTGCAAAAAACACCTCTGTTTTCTTTCAAAAATGTGGATGTGTACACGTTGCGCTTTGAGGCGTTTCCTGACGCGGGCGCTAGGCCTACCCACACAAGTGAGGTATCATTTTTATCGGGAGACTTGGGGGAACACTGGGTGGAAGGAAATTTGTGGGTCCTCTCAGATTCTAGAACTTTCTGCCACAGAAATATGAGGAACATGTCTTTTTTTAGCCAAATTTTGAGGTTTGCAAAGGATTCTGGGTAACAGAACCTGGTCCGAGCCCCACAAGTCACCCCATCTTGGATTCCCCTAGGTCTCTAGTTTTCAGAAATGCACAGGTGTGGTAGGTTTCTCTAGGTGCCGGCTGAGCTAGAGGCCAAAATCTCCAGGTAGGCACTTTGCAAAAAACACCTCTGTTTTCTTTAAAAAATGTGGATGTGTCCACGTTGCGCTTTGGGGCGTTTCCCGTTGCCGGCGCTAGGCCTACCCACACAAGTGAGGTATCATTTTTATCGGGAGACTTGGGGGAACGCTGGGTGGAAGGAAATTTGTGGCTCCTCTCAGATTCCAAAACTTTCTGCCACAGAAATGTTAGGAACATGTATTTTTTTAGCCAAATTTTGAGGTTTGCAAAGGATTCTGGGTAACAGAACCTGGTACGAGCCCCACAAGTCACCCCATCTTGGATTCCCCTAGGTCTCTAGTTTTCAGAAATGCACAGGTTTGGTAGGTTTCCCTAGGTGCCGGCTGAGCTAGAGGCCAGAATCTACAGGTAGGCACTTTACAAAAAACACCTGTTTTCTTTCAAAAATGTGGATGTGTCCACGTTGCGCTTTGGGGCGTTTCCTGTCGCGGGCGCTAGGCCTACCCACACAAGTGAGGTATCATTGTTATCGGGAGACGTGGGGGAACACTGGGTGGAAGGAAATTTGTGGCTCCTCTCAGATTCGAGAACTTTCTGCCACAGAAATGTGAGGAACATGTGTTTTTTTATCCAAATTTTGAGGTTTGCAAAGGATTCTGGGTAACAGAACCTGGTCCGAGCCCCACAAGTCACCCCATCTTGGATTCCCCTAGGTCTCTAGTTTTTAGAAATGCACAGGTTTGGTAGGTTTCCCTAGGTGCCGGCTGAGCTAGAAGCCAAAATCTACAGGTAGACACTTTGCAAAAAACACCTCTGTTTTCTTTCAAAAATTTGGATGTCTCCACGTTGCGCTTTGGGGCGTTTCCTGTCTCGGGCGCTAGGCCTACCCACACAGGTGAGGTATTATTTTTGTCTGAAGACTTGGGGGAACGCTGGGTGGAAGGAAATTTGTGGCTCCTCTCTGATTCCAAAACTTTCTGCCACAGAAATGTGAGGAACATGTGTTTTTTTAGCCAAATTTTGAGGTTTGCAAAGGATTCTGGGTAACAGAACCTGGTCCAAGGCCCACAAGTCACCCCATCTTGGATTCCCCTAGGTCTCTAGTTTTCAGAAATGCACAGGTTTGGTAGGTTTCCCTAGGTGCTGGCTGAGCTAGAGGCCAAAACCTACAGGTAGGCACTTTGCAAAAAACACCTCTGTTTTCGTTCAAAAATTTGGATGTGTCCACGTTGCGCTTTGGGGCGTTTCCTGTCGCGGGCGCTAGGCCTACCCACACAAGTGAGGTATCATTTTTATCGGGAGACTTGGGGGAATGCTGGGTGGAAGGAAATTTGTGGCTCCTCTCAGATTCCAGAACTTTCTGCCACAGAAATGTGAGGAACATGTGTTTTTTTAGCCAAATTTTGAGGTTTGCAAAGGATTCTGGGCAACAGAACCTGGTCCGAGCCCCACAAGTCACCCCATCTTGGATTCCCCTAGGTCTCTAGTTTTCAGAAATGCACAGGTTTGGTAGGTTTCCCTCGGTGCCGGCTGAGCTAGAGGCCAAAATCTACAGGTAGGCACTTTGCAAAAAACACCTCTGTTTTCTTTCAAAAATGTGGATGTGTACACGTTGCGCTTTGAGGCGTTTCCTGACGCGGGCGCTAGGCCTACCCACACAAGTGAGGTATCATTTTTATCGGGAGACTTGGGGGAACACTGGGTGGAAGGAAATTTGTGGGTCCTCTCAGATTCTAGAACTTTCTGCCACAGAAATATGAGGAACATGTCTTTTTTTAGCCAAATTTTGAGGTTTGCAAAGGATTCTGGGTAACAGAACCTGGTCCGAGCCCCACAAGTCACCCCATCTTGGATTCCCCTAGGTCTCTAGTTTTCAGAAATGCACAGGTTTGGTAGGTTTCCCTAGGTGCCGGCTGAGCTAGAGGCCAAAATCTACAGGTAGGCACTTTGCAAAAAACACCTCTGTTTTCTTTCAAAAATTTGGATGTGTCCACGTTGCGCTTTGGGGCGTTTCCTGTCGCGGGTGCTAGGCCTACCTACACAAGTGAGGTATCATTTTAATCGGGAGACTTGGGGAAACGCTGGATGGAACGAAATTTGTGGCTCCCCTCAGATTCCAGAACTTTCTGCCACAGAAATGTGAGGAACATGTGTTTTTTTAGCCAAATTTTGAGGTTTGCAAAGGATTCTGGGTAACAGAACCTGGTACGAGCCCCACAAGTCACCCCATCTTGGATTCCCCTAGGTCTCTAGTTTTCAGAAATGCACAGGTTTGGTAGGTTTCCCTAGGTGCCGGCTGAGCTAGAGGCCAGAATCTACAGGTAGGCACTTTACAAAAAACACCTCTGCTTTCTTTCAAAAATGTGGATGTGTCCACGTTGCGCTTTGGGGCGTTTCCTGTCGCGGGCGCTAGGCCTACCCACACAAGTGAGGTATCATTGTTATCGGGAGACGTGGGGGAACACTGGGTGGAAGGAAATTTGTGGCTCCTCTCAGATTCGATAACTTTCTGCCACAGAAATGTGAGGAACATGTGTTTTTTTATCCAGATTTTGAGGTTTGCAAAGGATTCTGGGTAACAGAACCTGGTCCGAGCCCCACAAGTCACCCCATCTTGGATTCCCCTAGGTCTCTAGTTTTTAGAAATGCACAGGTTTGGTAGGTTTCCCTAGGTGCCGGCTGAGCTAGAGGCCAAAATCTACAGGTAGGCACTTTGCAAAAAACACCTCTGTTTTCTTTCAAAAATTTGGATGTGTCCACGTTGCGCTTTGGGGTGTTTCCTGTCGCGGACGCTAGGCCTACCTACACAAGTGAGGTATCATTTTAATCGGGAGACTTGGGGAAACGCTGGGTGGAACGAAATTTGTGGCTCCCCTCAGATTCCAGAACTTTCTGCCACAGAAATGTGAGGAACATGTGTTTTTTTAGCCAAATTTTGAGGTTTGCAAAGGATTCTGGGTATCAGAACCTGGTCCGAGCCCCACAAGTCACCCCATCTTGGATTCCCCATGGTCTCTAGTTTTTAGCAATCCACAGGTTTGGTAGGTTTCCCTAGGTGCCGGCTGAGCTAGAGGCCAAAATCTACAGGTAGGCACTTTGCAAAAAACACCTCTGTTTTGTTTCAAAAATTTGGATGTGTCCACGTTGCGCTTTGGGGCGTTTTCTGTCGCGGGCGGTAGGCCTACCCACACAAGTGAGGTATCATTTTTATCGGGAGACTTGGGGGAATGCTGGGTGGAAGGAAATTTGTGGCTCCTCTCAGATTCCAGAACTTTCTGACACAGAAATTTGAGGAACATGTGTTTTTTTAGCCAAATTTTGAGGTTTGCAAAGGATTCTGGGTAACAGAACCTGGTCCGAGCCCCACAAGTCACCCCATCTTGGATTCCCCTAGGTCTCTAGTTTTCAGAAATGCACAGGTTTGGTAGGTTTCCCTAGGTGCCGGCTGAGCTAGAGGCCAAAATCTACAGGTAGGCACTTTGCAAAAAACACCTCTGTTTTCTTTCAAAAATTTGGATGTGTCCACGTTGTGCTTTGTGGCGTTTCCTGTCGCGGGCGGTAGGCCTACCCACACAGGTGAGGTTTCATTTTTATTGGAAGACTTGGGGGAACTATGGGTGGAAGGAAATATGTGGCTCCTCTCAGATTCCAGAACTTTCTCCCACAGAAATGTGAGAAACATGTGTTTTTATAGTCAAATTTTGAGGTTTGCAAAGGATTCTGGGTAACAGAACCTGGTCCGAGCCCCACAAGTCACCCCATCTTGGAATCCCCTAGGTCTCTCGTTTTCAGAAATGCACAGGTTTGGTAGGTTTCCCTAGGTGCCGGCTGAGCAAGAGGCCAAAATCTACACGTAGGCACTTTGCAAAAAACACCTCTGTTTTCTTTCAAAAATTTGGATGTGTCCACTTTGCGCTTTGGGGCGTTTCCTGTTGCGGGCGCTAGGCCTACCCACACAAGTGAGGTATCATTTTTAACGGGAGACTTGGGGGAACGCTGGGTGGAAGGAAATTTGTGGCTTCTCCCAGATTCCAGAACTTTCTGCAACAGAAATGTGAGGAACATGTGTTTTTTTAGCCAAATTTTGAGGTTTGCAAAGGATTCTGGGTAACAGAACCTGGTCCGAGCCCCACAAGTCACCCCATCTTGGATTCCCCATGGTCTCTAGTTTTCAGAAATGCACAGGTTTGGTAGGTTTCCCTAGGTGCCGGCTGAGCTAGAGGCCAAAATCTACAGGTAGGCACTTTGCAAAAAACACCTCTGTTTTCTTTCAAAAATGTGGATGTGTCCACGTTGCGCTTTGTGGCGTTTCCTGTCGCGGGCGGTAGGCCTACCCACACAGGTGAGGTTTCATTTTTATTGGAAGACTTGGGGGAACTATGGGTGGAAGGAAATTTGTGGCTCCTCTCAGATTCCAGAACTTTCTCCCACAGAAATGTGAGAAACATGTGTTTTTTGAGCCAAATTTTGAGGTTTGCAAAGGATTCTGGGTAACAGAACCTGGTCCGAGCCCCACAAGTCACCCCTTCTTGGATTCCCCTAGGTCTCTAGTTTTCAGAAATGCACAGGTTTGGTAGGTTTCCCTAGGTGCTGGCTGAGCTAGAGGCCAAAACCTACAGGTAGGCACTTTGCAAAAAACACCTCTGTTTTCTTTCAAAAATTTGGATGTGTCCACTTTGCGCTTTGGGGCGTTTCCTGTTGCGGGCGCTAGGCCTACCCACACAAGTGAGGTATCATTTTTAACGGGAGACTTGGGGGAACGCTGGGTGGAAGGAAATTTGTGGCTTCTCTCAGATTCCAGAACTTTCTGCAACAGAAATGTGAGGAACATGTGTTTTTTTAGCCAAATTTTGAGGTTTGCAAAGGATTCTGGGTAACAGAACCTGGTCCGAGCCCCACAAGTCACCCCATCTTGGATTCCCCATGGTCTCTAGTTTTCAGAAATGCACAGGTTTGGTAGGTTTCCCTAGGTGCCGGCTGAGCTAGAGGCCAAAATCTACAGGTAGGCACTTTACAAAAAACACCTCTGTTTTCTTTCAAAAATTTGGATGTGTCCACGTTGCGCTTTGGGGCGTTTCCTGTCGCGGGCAGTAGGCCTACCCACACAAGTGAGGTATCATCATTATCGGGAGACTTGGGGAAACGCTGGATGGAACGAAATTTGTGGCTCCCCTCAGATTCCAGAACTTTCTGCCACAGAAATGTGAGGAACATGTGTTTTTTTAGCCAAATTTTGAGGTTTGCAAAGGATTCTGGGTAACAGAACCTGGTACGAGCCCCACAAGTCACCCCATCTTGGATTCCCCTAGGTCTCTAGTTTTCAGAAATGCACAGGTTTGGTAGGTTTCCCTAGGTGCCGGCTGAGCTAGAGGCCAGAATCTACAGGTAGGCACTTTACAAAAAACACCTCTGCTTTCTTTCAAAAATGTGGATGTGTCCACGTTGCGCTTTGGGGCGTTTCCTGTCGCGGGCGCTAGGCCTACCCACACAAGTGAGGTATCATTGTTATCGGGAGACGTGGGGGAACACTGGGTGGAAGGAAATTTGTGGCTCCTCTCAGATTCGAGAACTTTCTGCCACAGAAATGTGAGGAACATGTGTTTTTTTATCCAGATTTTGAGGTTTGCAAAGGATTCTGGGTAACAGAACCTGGTCCGAGCCCCACAAGTCACCCCATCTTGGATTCCCCTAGGTCTCTAGTTTTTAGAAATGCACAGGTTTGGTAGGTTTCCCTAGGTGCCGGCTGAGCTAGAGGCCAAAATCTACAGGTAGGCACTTTGCAAAAAACACCTCTGTTTTCTTTCAAAAATTTGGATGTGTCCACGTTGCGCTTTGGGGTGTTTCCTGTCGCGGACGCTAGGCCTACCTACACAAGTGAGGTATCATTTTAATCGGGAGACTTGGGGAAACGCTGGGTGGAACGAAATTTGTGGCTCCCCTCAGATTCCAGAACTTTCTGCCACAGAAATGTGAGGAACATGTGTTTTTTTAGCCAAATTTTGAGGTTTGCAAAGGATTCTGGGTATCAGAACCTGGTCCGAGCCCCACAAGTCACCCCATCTTGGATTCCCCATGGTCTCTAGTTTTTAGCAATCCACAGGTTTGGTAGGTTTCCCTAGGTGCCGGCTGAGCTAGAGGCCAAAATCTACAGGTAGGCACTTTGCAAAAAACACCTCTGTTTTGTTTAAAAAATTTGGATGTGTCCACGTTGCGCTTTGGGGCGTTTTCTGTCGCGGGCGGTAGGCCTACCCACACAAGTGAGGTATCATTTTTATCGGGAGACTTGGGGGAATGCTGGGTGGAAGGAAATTTGTGGCTCCTCTCAGATTCCAGAACTTTCTGACACAGAAATTTGAGGAACATGTGTTTTTTTAGCCAAATTTTGAGGTTTGCAAAGGATTCTGGGTAACAGAACCTGGTCCGAGCCCCACAAGTCACCCCATCTTGGATTCCCCTAGGTCTCTAGTTTTCAGAAATGCACAGGTTTGGTAGGTTTCCCTAGGTGCCGGCTGAGCTAGAGGCCAAAATCTACAGGTAGGCACTTTGCAAAAAACACCTCTGTTTTCTTTCAAAAATTTGGATGTGTCCACTTTGCGCTTTGGGGCGTTTCCTGTTGCGGGCGCTAGGCCTACCCACACAAGTGAGGTATCATTTTTAACGGGAGACTTGGGGGAACGCTGGGTGGAAGGAAATTTGTGGCTTCTCTCAGATTCCAGAACTTTCTGCAACAGAAATGTGAGGAACATGTGTTTTTTTAGCTAAATTTTGAGGTTTGCAAAGGATTCTGGGTAACAGAACCTGGTCCGAGCCCCACAAGTCACCCCATCTTGGATTCCCCATGGTCTCTAGTTTTCAGAAATGCACAGGTTTGGTAGGTTTCCCTAGGTGCCGGCTGAGCTAGAGGCCAAAATCTACAGGTAGGCACTTTACAAAAAACACCTCTGTTTTCTTTAAAAAATTTGGATGTGTCCACGTTGCGCTTTGGGGCGTTTCCTGTCGCGGGCAGTAGGCCTACCCACACAAGTGAGGTATCATCATTATCGGGAGACTTGGGGAAACGCTGGATGGAACGAAATTTGTGGCTCCCCTCAGATTCCAGAACTTTCTGCCACAGAAATGTGAGGAACATGTGTTTTTTTAGCCAAATTTTGAGGTTTGCAAAGGATTCTGGGTAACAGAACCTGGTACGAGCCCCACAAGTCACCCCATCTTGGATTCCCCTAGGTCTCTAGTTTTCAGAAATGCACAGGTTTGGTAGGTTTCCCTAGGTGCCGGCTGAGCTAGAGGCCAGAATCTACAGGTAGGCACTTTACAAAAAACACCTCTGCTTTCTTTCAAAAATGTGGATGTGTCCACGTTGCGCTTTGGGGCGTTTCCTGTCGCGGGCGCTAGGCCTACCCACACAAGTGAGGTATCATTGTTATCGGGAGACGTGGGGGAACACTGGGTGGAAGGAAATTTGTGGCTCCTCTCAGATTCGAGAACTTTCTGCCACAGAAATGTGAGGAACATGTGTTTTTTTATCCAGATTTTGAGGTTTGCAAAGGATTCTGGGTAACAGAACCTGGTCCGAGCCCCACAAGTCACCCCATCTTGGATTCCCCTAGGTCTCTAGTTTTTAGAAATGCACAGGTTTGGTAGGTTTCCCTAGGTGCCGGCTGAGCTAGAGGCCAAAATCTACAGGTAGGCACTTTGCAAAAAACACCTCTGTTTTCTTTCAAAAATTTGGATGTGTCCACGTTGCGCTTTGGGGTGTTTCCTGTCGCGGACGCTAGGCCTACCTACACAAGTGAGGTATCATTTTAATCGGGAGACTTGGGGAAACGCTGGGTGGAACGAAATTTGTGGCTCCCCTCAGATTCCAGAACTTTCTGCCACAGAAATGTGAGGAACATGTGTTTTTTTAGCCAAATTTTGAGGTTTGCAAAGGATTCTGGGTATCAGAACCTGGTCCGAGCCCCACAAGTCACCCCATCTTGGATTCCCCATGGTCTCTAGTTTTTAGCAATCCACAGGTTTGGTAGGTTTCCCTAGGTGCCGGCTGAGCTAGAGGCCAAAATCTACAGGTAGGCACTTTGCAAAAAACACCTCTGTTTTGTTTCAAAAATGTGGATGTGTCCACGTTGCGCTTTGGGGCGTTCCCTGTCGCGGGCACTAGGCCTACCCACACAAGTGAGGTATCATTGTTATCGGGAGACTTGGGGGAACGCTGGGTGGAAGGAAATTTGTGGCTCCTCTCAGATTCGAGAACATTCTGCCACAGAAATGTGAGGAACATGTATTTTTTTAGCCACATTTTGAGGTTTGCAAATTATTCTGGGTAACAGAAACTGGTCCGAGTCCGACAAGTCACCCCATCTTGGATTCCCCTAAGTCTCTTGTTTTCAGAAATGCACAGGTTTGGTAGGTTTCCCTAGGTGCCGGCTGAGCTAGAGGCCAAAATCTACAGGTAGGCACTTTGCAAAAAACACCTCTGTTTTCTTTCAAAAATTTGGATGTGTCCACGTTGTGCTTTGTGGCGTTTCCTGTCGCGGGCGGTAGGCCTACCCACACAGGTGAGGTTTCATTTTTATTGGAAGACTTGGGGGAACTATGGGTGGAAGGAAATATGTGGCTCCTCTCAGATTCCAGAACTTTCTCCCACAGAAATGTGAGAAACATGTGTTTTTATAGTCAAATTTTGAGGTTTGCAAAGGATTCTGGGTAACAGAACCTGGTCCGAGCCCCACAAGTCACCCCATCTTGGAATCCCCTAGGTCTCTCGTTTTCAGAAATGCACAGGTTTGGTAGGTTTCCCTAGGTGCCGGCTGAGCAAGAGGCCAAAATCTACACGTAGGCACTTTGCAAAAAACACCTCTGTTTTCTTTCAAAAATTTGGATGTGTCCACTTTGCGCTTTGGGGCGTTTCCTGTTGCGGGCGCTAGGCCTACCCACACAAGTGAGGTATCATTTTTAACGGGAGACTTGGGGGAACGCTGGGTGGAAGGAAATTTGTGGCTTCTCTCAGATTCCAGAACTTTCTGCAACAGAAATGTGAGGAACATGTGTTTTTTTAGCCAAATTTTGAGGTTTGCAAAGGATTCTGGGTAACAGAACCTGGTCCGAGCCCCACAAGTCACCCCATCTTGGATTCCCCATGGTCTCTAGTTTTCAGAAATGCACAGGTTTGGTAGGTTTCCCTAGGTGCCGGCTGAGCTAGAGGCCAAAATCTACAGGTAGGCACTTTGCAAAAAACACCTCTGTTTTCTTTCAAAAATGTGGATGTGTCCACGTTGCGCTTTGGGGCGTTTCCTGTCGCGGGCGGTAGGCCTACCCACACAGGTGAGGTTTCATTTTTATTGGAAGACTTGGGGGAACTATGGGTGGAAGGAAATTTGTGGCTCCTCTCAGATTCCAGAACTTTCTCCCACAGAAATGTGAGAAACATGTGTTTTTTGAGCCAAATTTTGAGGTTTGCAAAGGATTCTGGGTAACAGAACCTGGTCCGAGCCCCACAAGTCACCCCTTCTTGGATTCCCCTAGGTCTCTAGTTTTCAGAAATGCACAGGTTTGGTAGGTTTCCCTAGGTGCTGGCTGAGCTAGAGGCCAAAACCTACAGGTAGGCACTTTGCAAAAAACACCTCTGTTTTCTTTCAAAAATTTGGATGTGTCCACTTTGCGCTTTGGGGCGTTTCCTGTTGCGGGCGCTAGGCCTACCCACACAAGTGAGGTATCATTTTTAACGGGAGACTTGGGGGAACGCTGGGTGGAAGGAAATTTGTGGCTTCTCTCAGATTCCAGAACTTTCTGCAACAGAAATGTGAGGAACATGTGTTTTTTTAGCCAAATTTTGAGGTTTGCAAAGGATTCTGGGTAACAGAACCTGGTCCGAGCCCCACAAGTCACCCCATCTTGGATTCCCCATGGTCTCTAGTTTTCAGAAATGCACAGGTTTGGTAGGTTTCCCTAGGTGCCGGCTGAGCTAGAGGCCAAAATCTACAGGTAGGCACTTTACAAAAAACACCTCTGTTTTCTTTCAAAAATTTGGATGTGTCCACGTTGCGCTTTGGGGCGTTTCCTGTCGCGGGCAGTAGGCCTACCCACACAAGTGAGGTATCATCATTATCGGGAGACTTGGGGGAACGCTGGGTGGAAGGAAATTTGTGGCTCCTCTCAGATTCGAGAACTTTCTGCCACAGAAATGTGAGGAACATGTATTTTTTTAGCCAAATTTTGAGGTTTGCAAATTATTCTGGGTAACAGAACCTGGTCCGAGCCCGACATGTCACCCCATCTTGGATTCCCCTAGGTCTCTAGTTTTTAGAAATGCACAGGTTTGGTAGGTTTTCCTAGGTGTCGGCTGAGCTAGAGGCCAAAATCTACAGGTAGACACTGCAAAAAACACCTCTGTTTTCTTTAAAAAATTTGGATGTGTCCACGTTGCGCTTTGGGGCGTTTCCTGTCGCGGGCGCTAGGCCTACCCACACAGGTGAGGTATCATTTTTGTCTGAAGACTTGGGGGAACGCTGGGTGGAAGGAAATTTGTGGCTCCTCTCAGATTCCAAAACTTTCTGCCACAGAAATGTGAGGAACATGTGTTTTTTTAGCCAAATTTTAAGGTTTGCAAAGGATTCTGGGTAACAGAACCTGGTCCAAGCCCCACAAGTCACCCCATCTTGGATTCCCCTAGGTCTCTAGTTTTCAGAAATGCACAGGTTTGGTAGGTTTCCCTAGGTGCCGGCTGAGCTAGAGGCCAAAACCACAGGTAGGCACTTTGCAAAAAACTCCTCTGTTTTCTTTCAAAAATGTGGATGTGTCCACGTTGCGCTTTGGGGCGTTCCCTGTCGCGGGCACTAGGCCTACCCACACAAGTGAGGTATCATTGTTATCGGGAGACTTGGGGGAACGCTGGGTGGAAGGAAATTTGTGGCTCCTCTCAGATTCGAGAACATTCTGCCACAGAAATGTGAGGAACATGTATTTTTTTAGCCACATTTTGAGGTTTGCAAATTATTCTGGGTAACAGAAACTGGTCCGAGTCCGACAAGTCACCCCATCTTGGATTCCCCTAAGTCTCTTGTTTTCAGAAATGCACAGGTTTGGGAGGTTTCCCTAGGTGTCGGCTGAGCTAGAGGCCAAAACCTACAGGTAGGCACTTTGCAAAAAACACCTCTGTTTTCTTTCAAAAATTTGGATGTGTCCACGTTGCACTTTGGGGTATTTCCTGTCGCGGGCGCTAGGCCTACACACACAAGTGAGGTATAATTGTTATCAGGAGACTTGGGAGAACGCTGGGTGGAAGGAAATTTGTGGCTCCTCTCAGATTCCAAAACTTTCTGCCACAGAAATGTTAGGAACATGTGTTTTTTAAGCCAAATTTTGAAGTTTGCAAAGGATTCTGGGTAACAGAACCTCGTCCGAGCCCCACAAGTCACCCCATCTTGAATTCCCCTTGGTCTCTAGTTTCTAAAAATGCACAGGGTTGGTAGGTTTCCCTAGTGCTGGCTGAGCTACAGGCCAAAATCCAGAGGTAGGCACTGTTTTCTTTCAAAAATTTGGATGTGTCCACTTTGCCCTTTGGGGCGTTTCCTGTCGCAGGCAGTAGGCCTACCCACACAAGTGAGGTATCATTTTTATCGGGAGACTTGAGGGAACGCTGGGTGGAAGGAAATTTGTGGCTCCTCTCAGATTCCAGAACTTTCTGCCACAGAAATGTGAGGAATATGTGTTTTTTTAGCCAAATTTTGAGGTTTGCAAAGGATTCTGGGTAACAGAAACCAGTCCGAGCCCCACAAGTCACCCCATCTTGGATTCCCCTAGGTCTCTAGTTTTCAGAAATGCACAAGTTTGGTAGGTTTCCCTAGGTGCCGGCTGAGCTAGAGGCCAAATTCTACAGGTAGGCACTTTGCAAAAAACACCTCTGTTTTCTTTCAAAAATTTGGATGTGTCCACGTTGCGCTTTGGGGCGTTTCCTGTCGCGGGCGCTAGGCCTACCCACACAGGTGAGGTATCATTTTTATTGGAAGACGTGGGGGAACGCTGGGTGGAAGGAAATTTGTGGCTCCTCTAAGATTCCAGAACTTTCTCCCACAGAAATGTGAGGAACATGTGTTTTTTTAGCCAAATTTTGAGGTTTGCAAAGGATTCTGGGTAACAGAAACCGGTCCGAGCCCCACAAGTCACCCCATCTTGGAATCCCCTAGGTCTCTCGTTTTCAGAAATGCACAGGTTTGATCGGTTTCCCTAGGTGCCGTCTGAGCTAGAGGCCAAAATCTACAGGTAGGCACTTTGCAAAAAACACCTCTGTTTTCTTTCAAAAATTTGGATGTGTCCACTTTGCGCTTTGGGGCGTTTCCTGTTGCGGGCGCTAGGCCTACCCACACAAGTGAGGTATCATTTTTAACGGGAGACTTGGGGGAACGCTGGGTGGAAGGAAATTTGTGGCTCCTCTCAGATTCCAGTACTTTCTGCCACAGAAATGTGAGGAACATGTGTTTTCTTAGCCAAATTTTGAGGTTTGCAATGGATTCTGGGTAACAGAACCTGGTCCGAGCCCCACAAGTCACCCCATCTTGGATTCCCCATGGTCTCTAGTTTTTAGAAATCCACAGCTTTGGTAGGTTTCCCTAGGTGGCGGCTGAGCTAGAGGCCAAAATCTTCAGGTAGGCACTTTGCAAAAAACACCTCTGTTTTCTTTGAAAAATTTGGATGTGTCCACGTTGCGCTTTGGGGCGTTTTCTGTCGCGGGCGCTAGGCCTACCCACACAAGTGAGGTATCATTTGTATCGGGAGACTTGGGGGAATGCTGGGTGGAAGGAAATTTGTGGCTCCTCTCAGATTCCAGAACTTTCTGCCACAGAAATGTGAGGAACATTTGTTTTTTTAGCCAAATATTGAGGTTTGCAAAGGATTCTGGGTAACAGAACCTGGTCCGACCCCACAAGTCACCCCATCTTGGATTCCCCTAGGTCTCTAGTTTTCAGAAATGCACAGGTTTGGTAGGTTTCTCTAGTTCCCGGCTGAGCTAGAGGCCAAAATCTACAGGTAGGCACTTTGCAAAAAACACCTCTGTTTTCTTTCAAAAATTTGGATGTGTCCACGTTGCACTTTGGGGTGTTTCCTGTAGCGGGCGCTAGGCCTACCCACACAAGTGAGGTATAATTTTTATCAGGAGACTTGGGAGAACGCTGGGTGGAAGGAAATTTGTGGCTCCTCTCTGATTCCAGAACTTTCTGCCACAGAAATGTGAGGAACATGTGTTTTTTTAGCCAAATTTTGAGGTTTGCAAAGGATTCTGGGTAACAGAACCCGGTCCGAGCCCCACAAGTCACCCCATCTTAGATTCCCCTAGGTCTCTAGTTTTCAGAAATGCACAGGTTTGGTAGGTTTCCCTAGGTGGCGGCTGAGCTAGAGGCCAAAATCTACAGGTAGGCACTTTGCAAAAAACACCTCTGTTTTCTTTCAAAAATTTGGATGTGTCCACGTTGCGCTTTGGGGCGTTTTCTGTTGCGGGCGCTAGGCCTACCCACACAGGTGAGGTATCATTTTTATCGGAAGACTTGGGGGAACGCTGGGTGGAAGGAAATTTGTGGCTCCTCTCAGATTCCAGAACGTTCTGCCACAGAAATGTGAGGAACATGTGTTTTTTTAGCCAAATTTTGAGGTTTGCAAAGGATTCTGGGTAACAGAACCTTGTCCGAGCCCCACAAGTCACCCCTTCTTGGATTCCCCTAGGTCTCTAGTTTTCAGAAATACACAGGTTTGGTAGGTTTCCCTAGGTGGCGGCTGAGCTAGAGGCCAAAATCTACAGGTAGGCACTTTGCAAAAAACACCTCTGTTTTCTTTGAAAAATTTGGATGTGTCCACGTTGCGCTTTGGGGCGTTTTCTGTCGCGGGCGCTAGGCCTACCCACACAAGTGGGGTATCATTTTTATCGGGAGACTTGGGGGAACGCTGGGTGGAAGGAAATTTGTAGCTCCTCTCAGATTCCAGAACTTTCTGCCACAGAAATGTGAGGAACATGTGTTTTTTTAGCCAAATTTTGAGGTTTGCAAAGGATTCTGGGTAACAGAACCTGGTCCGAGCCCCACAAGTCACCCCTTCTTGGATTCCCCTATGTCTCTAGTTTTCAGAAATGCACAGGTTTGGTAGGTTTCCCTAGGTGCCGGCTGAGCTAGAGGCCAAAATCTACAGGTAGGCACTTTGCAAAAAACACCTCTGTTTTCTTTCAAAAATGTTGATGTGTCAACGTTGCGCTTTGGGGCGTTTCCTGTTGCGGGCGCTAGGCCTACCCACACAGGTGAGGTATCATTTTTATCGGAAGACTTGGGGGAACGCTGGGTGGAAGGAAATTTGTGGCTCCTCTCAGATTCCAGAACGTTCTGCCACAGAAATGTGAGGAACATGTGTTTTTTTAGCCAAATTTTGAGGTTTGCAAAGGATTCTGGGTAACAGAACCAGGTCCGACACCCACAAGTCACCACATCTTGGATTCCCCTTGGTCTCTAGTTTTCAGAAATACACAGGTTTGGTAGGTTTCCCTAGGTGCTGGCTGAGCTAGAGGCCAAAATCTACAGGTAGGCACTTTGCTAAAAACACCTCTGTTTTCTTTCAAAAATTTGGATGTGTCCACGTTGCGCTTTGGGGTGTTTCCTGTCGTGGGCGCTAGGCCTACCCACACAAGTGAGGTATCATTTGTATCGGGAGACTTGGGGGAATGCTGGGTGGAAGGAAATTTGTGGCTCCTCTCAGATTCCAGAACTTTCTGCCACAGAAATGTGAGGAACATTTGTTTTTTTAGCCAAATATTGAGGTTTGCAAAGGATTCTGGGTAACAGAACCTGGTCCGACCCCACAAGTCACCCCATCTTGGATTCCCCTAGGTCTCTAGTTTTCAGAAATGCACAGGTTTGGTAGGTTTCTCTAGTTCCCGGCTGAGCTAGAGGCCAAAATCTACAGGTAGGCACTTTGCAAAAAACACCTCTGTTTTCTTTCAAAAATTTGGATGTGTCCACGTTGCACTTTGGGGTGTTTCCTGTAGCGGGCGCTAGGCCTACCCACACAAGTGAGGTATAATTTTTATCAGGAGACTTGGGAGAACGCTGGGTGGAAGGAAATTTGTGGCTCCTCTCTGATTCCAGAACTTTCTGCCACAGAAATGTGAGGAACATGTGTTTTTTTAGCCAAATTTTGAGGTTTGCAAAGGATTCTGGGTAACAGAACCCGGTCCGAGCCCCACAAGTCACCCCATCTTAGATTCCCCTAGGTCTCTAGTTTTCAGAAATGCACAGGTTTGGTAGGTTTCCCTAGGTGGCGGCTGAGCTAGAGGCCAAAATCTACAGGTAGGCACTTTGCAAAAAACACCTCTGTTTTCTTTCAAAAATTTGGATGTGTCCACGTTGCGCTTTGGGGCGTTTTCTGTTGCGGGCGCTAGGCCTACCCACACAGGTGAGGTATCATTTTTATCGGAAGACTTGGGGGAACGCTGGGTGGAAGGAAATTTGTGGCTCCTCTCAGATTCCAGAACGTTCTGCCACAGAAATGTGAGGAACATGTGTTTTTTTAGCCAAATTTTGAGGTTTGCAAAGGATTCTGGGTAACAGAACCAGGTCCGAGACCCACAAGTCACCACATCTTGGATTCCCCTAGGTCTCTCGTTTTCAGAAATGCACAGGTTTGATCGGTTTCCCTAGGTGCCGTCTGAGCTAGAGGCCAAAATCTACAGGTAGGCACTTTGCAAAAAACACCTCTGTTTTCTTGCAAAAATTTGGATGTGTCCACTTTGAGCTTTGGGGCGTTTCCTGTTGCAGGCGCTAGGCCTACCCACACAAGTGAGGTATCATTTTTAACGGGAGACTTGGGGGAACGCTGGGTGGAAGGAAATTTGTGGCTGCTCTCAGATTTCAGAACTTTCTGCCACAGAAATGTGAGGAACATGTGTTTTCTAAGCCAAATTTTGAGGTTTGCAAAGGATTCTGGGTAACAGAACCTTGTCCGAGCCCCACAAGTCACCCCATCTTGGATTCCCCATGGTCTCTAGTTTTTAGAAATCCACAGGTTTGGTAAGTTTCCCTAGGTGGCGGCTGAGCTAGAGGCCAAAATCTACAGGTAGGCACTTTGCAAAAAACACCTCTGTTTTCTTTGAAAAATTTGGATGTGTCCACGTTGCGCTTTGGGGCGTTTTCTGTCGCGGGCGCTAGGCCTACCCACACAAGTGGGGTATCATTTTTATCGGGAGACTTGGGGGAACGCTGGGTGGAAGGAAATGTGTGGCTCCTCTCAGATTCCAGAACGTTCTGTCACAGAAATGTGAGGAACATGTGTTTTTTTAGCCAAATTTTGAGGTTTGCAAAGGATTCTGGGTAACAGAACTAGGTCCGAAACCCACAAGTCACCACATCTTGGATTCCCCTAGGTCTTTAGTTTTCAGAAATACACAGGTTTGGTAGGTTTCCCTAGGTGCTGGCTGAGCTAGAGGTCAAAATCTACAGGTAGGCACTTTGCAAAAAACACCTCTGTTTTCTTTCAAAAATTTGGATGTGTCCACGTTGCGCTTTGGGGTGTTTCCTGTCGCGGGCGCTAGGCCTACCCACACAAGTGAGGTATCATTTGTATCGGGAGACTTGGGGGAATGCTGGGTGGAAGGAAATTTGTGGCTCCTCTCAGATTCCAGAACTTTCTGCCACAGAAATGTGAGGAACATGTGTTTTTTTAGCGAAATATTGAGGTTTGCAAAGGATTCTGGGTAACAGAACCTGGTCCGACCCCACAAGTCACCCCATCTTGGATTCCCCTAGGTCTCTAGTTTTCAGAAATGCACAGGTTTGGTAGGTTTCCCTAGTTGCCGGCTGAGCTAGAGGCCAAAATCTGCAGGTAGGCACTTTGCAAAAAACACCTCTGTTTTCTTTCAAAAATTTGGATGTGTCCACGTTGCACTTTGGGGTGTTTCCTGTAGCGGGCGCTAGGCCTACCCACACAAGTGAGGTATAATTTTTATCAGGAGACTTGGGAGAGCGCTGGGTGGAAGGAAATTTGTGGCTCCTCTCTGATTCCAGAACTTTCTGCCACAGAAATGTGAGGAACATGTGTTTTTTTAGCCAAATTTTGAGGTTTGCAAAGGATTCTGGGTAACAGAACCTGGTCCGAGCCCCACACGTCACCCCATCTTGGAATCCCCTAGGTCTCTCGTTTTCAGAAATGCACAGGTTTGGTAGGTTTCCCTAGGTGCCGGCTGAGCAAGAGGCCAAAATCTACACGTAGGCACTTTGCAAAAAACACCTCTGTTTTCTTTCAAAAATTTGGATGTGTCCACTTTGCGCTTTGGGGCGTTTCCTGTTGCGGGCGCTAGGCCTACCCACACAAGTGAGGTATCATTTTTAACGGGAGACTTGGGGGAACGCTGGGTGGAAGGAAATTTGTGGCTCCTCTCAGATTCCAGAACTTTCTGCAACAGAAATGTGAGGAACGTGTGTTTTTTTAGCCAAATTTTGAGGTTTGCAAAGGATTCTGGGTAACAGAACCTGGTCCGCGCCCCACAAGTCAGCCCATCTTGGATTCCCCTAGGTCTCTAGTTTTCAGAAATGCACAGGTTTGGTAGGTTTCCCTAGGTGCCGGCTGAGCTAGAGGCCAAAATCTACAGGTAGGCACTTTACAAAAAACACCTCTGTTTTCTTTCAAAAATTTGGATGTGTCCACGTTGCGCTTTGGGGCGTTTCCTGTCGCGGGCAGTAGGCCTACCCACACAAGTGAGGTATCATCATTATCGGGAGACTTGGGGGAACGCTGGGTGGAAGGAAATTTGTGGCTCCTCTCAGATTCGAGAACTTTCTGCCACAGAAATGTGAGGAACATGTATTTTTTTAGCCAAATTTTGAGGTTTGCAAATTATTCTGGGTAACAGAACCTGGTCCGAGCCCGACATGTCACCCCATCTTGGATTCCCCTAGGTCTCTAGTTTTTAGAAATGCACAGGTTTGGTAGGTTTTCCTAGGTGTCGGCTGAGCTAGAGGCCAAAATCTACAGGTAGACACTGCAAAAAACACCTCTGTTTTCTTTAAAAAATTTGGATGTGTCCACGTTGCGCTTTGGGGCGTTTCCTGTCGCGGGCGCTAGGCCTACCCACACAGGTGAGGTATCATTTTTGTCTGAAGACTTGGGGGAACGCTGGGTGGAAGGAAATTTGTGGCTCCTCTCAGATTCCAAAACTTTCTGCCACAGAAATGTGAGGAACATGTGTTTTTTTAGCCAAATTTTGAGGTTTGCAAAGGATTCTGGGTAACAGAACCTGGTCCAAGCCCCACAAGTCACCCCATCTTGGATTCCCCTAGGTCTCTAGTTTTCAGAAATGCACAGGTTTGGTAGGTTTCCCTAGGTGCCGGCTGAGCTAGAGGCCAAAACCACAGGTAGGCACTTTGCAAAAAACTCCTCTGTTTTCTTTCAAAAATGTGGATGTGTCCACGTTGCGCTTTGGGGCGTTCCCTGTCGCGGGCACTAGGCCTACCCACACAAGTGAGGTATCATTGTTATCGGGAGACTTGGGGGAACGCTGGGTGGAAGGAAATTTGTGGCTCCTCTCAGATTCGAGAACATTCTGCCACAGAAATGTGAGGAACATGTATTTTTTTTAGCCACATTTTGAGGTTTGCAAATTATTCTGGGTAACAGAAACTGGTCCGAGTCCGACAAGTCACCCCATCTTGGATTCCCCTAGGTCTCTTGTTTTCAGAAATGCACAGGTTTGGTAGGTTTCCCTAGGTGTCGGCTGAGCTAGAGGCCAAAATCTACAGGTAGACACTTTGCAAAAAACACCTCTGTTTTCTTTAAAAAATTTGGATGTGTCCACGTTGCGCTTTGGGGCGTTTCCTGTCGCGGGCGCTAGGCCTACCCACACAGGTGAGGTATCATTTTTGTCTGAAGACTTGGGGGAACGCTGGGTGGAAGGAAATTTGGGGCTCCTCTCAGATTCCAAAACTTTCTGCCACAGAAATGTGAGGAACATGTGTTTTTTTAGCCAAATTTTGAGGTTTGCAAAGGATTCTGGGTAACAGAACCTGGTCCAAGCCCCACAAGTCACCCCATCTTGGATTCCCCTAGGTCTCTAGTTTTCAGAAATGCACAGGTTTGGTTGGTTTCCCTAGGTGCCGGCTGAGCTAGAGGCCAAAACCTACAGGTAGGCACTTTGCAAAAAACACCTCTGTTTTCTTTCAAAAATTTGGATGTGTCCACGTTGCACTTTGGGGTATTTCCTGTCGCGGGCGCTAGGCCTACCCACACAAGTGAGGTATAATTGTTATCAGGAGACTTGGGAGAACGCTGGGTGGAAGGAAATTTGTGGCTCCTCTCAGATTCCAAAACTTTCTGCCACAGAAATGTTAGGAACATGTGTTTTTTAACCCAAATTTTGAAGTTTGCAAAGGATTCTGGGTAACAGAACCTCGTCCGAGCCCCACAAGTCATCCCATCTTGGATTCCCCTTGGTCTCTAGTTTCTAAAAATGCACAGGGTTGGTAGGTTTCCCTAGTGCTGGCTGAGCTACAGGCCAAAATCCAGAGGTAGGCACTGTTTTCTTTCAAAAATTTGGATGTGTCCACTTTGCCCTTTGGGGCGTTTCCTGTCGCAGGCAGTAGGCCTACCCACACAAGTGAGGTATCATTTTTATCGGGAGACTTGAGGGAACGCTGGGTGGAAGGAAATTTGTGGCTCCTCTCAGATTCCAGAACTTTCTGCCACAGAAATGTGAGGAATATGTGTTTTTTTAGCCAAATTTTGAGGTTTGCAAAGGATTCTGGGTAACAGAACCTGGTCCGAGCCCCACAAGTCACCCCATCTTGGATTCCCCTAGGTCTCTAGTTTTCAGAAATGCACAAGTTTGGTAGGTTTCCCTAGGTGCCGGCTGAGCTAGAGGCCAAAATCTACAGGTAGGCACTTTGCAAAAAACACCTCTGTTTTCTTTCAAAAATTTGGATGTGTCCACGTTGCGCTTTGGGGCGTTTCCTGTCGCGGGCGCTAGGCCTACCCACACAGGTGAGGTATCATTTTTATTGGAAGACGTGGGGGAACGCTGGGTGGAAGGAAATTTGTGGCTCCTCTCAGATTCCAGAACTTTCTCCCACAGAAATGTGAGGAACATGTGTTTTTTTA
Source organism: Pleurodeles waltl (assembly GCF_031143425.1). Lineage (NCBI taxonomy): Eukaryota > Metazoa > Chordata > Amphibia > Caudata > Salamandridae > Pleurodeles > Pleurodeles waltl. Next base: position 322,550 of record NW_027149872.1, on the reverse strand, counting down.
GCCAAATTTTGAGGTTTGCAAAGGATTCTGGGTAACAGAAACCGGTCCGAGCCCCACAAGTCACCCCATCTTGGAATCCCCTAGGTCTCTCGTTTTCAGAAATGCACAGGTTTGATCGGTTTCCCTAGGTGCCGTCTGAGCTAGAGGCCCAAATCTACAGGTAGGCACTTTGCAAAAAACACCTCTGTTTTCTTTCAAAAATTTGGATGTGTCCACTTTGCGCTTTGGGGCGTTTCCTGTTGCGGGCGCTAGGCCTACAGACACAAGTGAGGTATCATTTTTAACGGGAGACTTGGGGGAACGCTGGGTGGAAGGAAATTTGTGGCTCCTCTCAGATTCCAATACTTTCTGCCACAGAAATGTGAGGAACATGTGTTTTCTTAGCCAAATTTTGAGGTTTGCAATGGATTCTGGGTAACAGAACCTGGTCCGAGCCCCACAAGTCACCCCATCTTGGATTCCCCATGGTCTCTAGTTTTTAGAAATCCACAGCTTTGGTAGGTTTCTCTAGTTCCCGGCTGAGCTAGAGGCCAAAATCTACAGGTAGGCACTTTGCAAAAAACACCTCTGTTTTCTTTCAAAAATTTGGATGTGTCCACGTTGCACTTTGGGGTGTTTCCTGTAGCGGGCGCTAGGCCTACCCACACAAGTGAGGTATAATTTTTATCAGGAGACTTGGGAGAACGCTGGGTGGAAGGAAATTTGTGGCTCCTCTCTGATTCCAGAACTTTCTGCCACAGAAATGTGAGGAACATGTGTTTTTTTAGCCAAATTTTGAGGTTTGCAAAGGATTCTGGGTAACAGAACCCGGTCCGAGCCCCACAAGTCACCCCATCTTAGATTCCCCTAGGTCTCTAGTTTTCAGAAATGCACAGGTTTGGTAGGTTTCCCTAGGTGGCGGCTGAGCTAGAGGCCAAAATCTACAGGTAGGCACTTTGCAAAAAACACCTCTGTTTTCTTTCAAAAATGTGGATGTGTCCACGTTGCGCTTTGGGGCGTTTTCTGTTGCGGGCGCTAGGCCTACCCACACAGGTGAGGTATCATTTTTATCGGAAGACTTGGGGGAACGCTGGGTGGAAGGAAATTTGTGGCTCCTCTCAGATTCCAGAACGTTCTGCCACAGAAATGTGAGGAACATGTGTTTTTTTAGCCAAATTTTGAGGTTTGCAAAGGATTCTGGGTAACAGAACCAGGTCCGAGACCCACAAGTCACCACATCTTGGATTCCCCTAGATCTCTCGTTTTCAGAAATGCACAGGTTTGATCGGTTTCCCTAGGTGCCGTCTGAGCTAGAGGCCAAAATCTACAGGTAGGCACTTTGCAAAAAACACCTCTGTTTTCTTGCAAAAATTTGGATGTGTCCACTTTGCGCTTTGGGGCGTTTCCTGTTGCAGGCGCTAGGCCTACCCACACAAGTGAGGTATCATTTTTAACGGGAGACTTGGGGGAACGCTGGGTGGAAGGAAATTTGTGGCTCCTCTCAGATTTCAGAACTTTCTGCCACAGAAATGTGAGGAACATGTGTTTTCTTAGCCAAAATTTGAGGTTTGCAAAGGATTCTGGGTAACAGAACCTTGTCCGAGCCCCACAAGTCACCCCATCTTGGATTCCCCATGGTCTCTAGTTTTTAGAAATCCACAGGTTTGGTAAGTTTCCCTAGGTGGCGGCTGAGCTAGAGGCCAAAATCTACAGGTAGGCACTTTGCAAAAAACACCTCTGTTTTCTTTGAAAAATTTGGATGTGTCCACGTTGCGCTTTGGGGCGTTTTCTGTCGCGGGCGCTAGGCCTACCCACACAAGTGGGGTATCATTTTTATCGGGAGACTTGGGGGAACGCTGGGTGGAAGGAAATGTGTGGCTCCTCTCAGATTCCAGAACTTTCTGCCACAGAAATGTGAGGAACATGTGTTTTTTTAGCCAAATTTTGAGGTTTGCAAAGGATTCTGGGTAACAGAACCTGGTCCGAGCCCCACAAGTCACCCCTTCTTGGATTCCCCTAGGTCTCTATTTTTCAGAAATGCACAGGTTTGGTGGGTTTCCCTAGGTGCCGGCTGAGCTAGAGGCCAAAATCTACAGGTAGGCACTTTGCAAAAAACACCTCTGTTTTCTTTCAAAAATTTGGATGTGTCCACGTTGCGCTTTGGGGCGTTTCCTGTTGCGGGCGCTAGACCTACCCACACAGGTGAGGTATCATTTTTATCGGAAGACTTGGGGGAACGCTGGGTAGAAGGAAATTTGTGGCTCCTCTCAGATTCCAGAACGTTCTGTCACAGAAATGTGAGGAACATGTGTTTTTTTAGCCAAATTTTGAGGTTTGCAAAGGATTCTGGGTAACAGAACCTGGTCCGACCCCACAAGTCACCCCATCTTGGATTCCCCTAGGTCTCTAGTTTTCAGAAATGCACAGGTTTGGTAGGTTTCCCTAGTTGCCGGCTGAGCTAGAGGCCAAAATCTGCAGGTAGGCACTTTGCAAAAAACACCTCTGTTTTCTTTCAAAAATTTGGATGTGTCCACGTTGCACTTTGGGGTGTTTCCTGTAGCGGGCGCTAGGCCTACTCACACAAGTGAGGTATAATTTTTATCAGGAGACTTGGGAGAGCGCTGGGTGGAAGGAAATTTGTGGCTCCTCTCTGATTCCAGAACTTTCTGCCACAGAAATGTGAGGAACATGTGTTTTTTTAGCCAAATTTTGAGGTTTGCAAAGGATTCTGGGTAACAGAACCTGGTCCGAGCCCCACAAGTCACCCCATCTTGGATTCCCCTAGGTCTCTAGTTTTCAGAAATGCACAGGTTTGGTAGGTTTCCCTAGGTGGCGGCTGAGCTAGAGGCCAAAATCTACAGGTAGACACTTTGCAAAAAACACCTCTGTTTTCTTTCAAAAATTTGGATGTGTCCACGTTGCGCTTTGGGGCGTTTCCTGTTGCGGGCGCTAGGCCTACCCACACAGGTGAGGTATCATTTTTATCGGAAGACTTGGGGGAACGCTGGGTAGAAGGAAATTTGTGGCTCCTCTCAGATTCCAGAACGTTCTGCCACAGAAATGTGAGGAACATGTGTTTTTTTAGCCAAATTTTGAGGTTTGCAGAGGATTCTGGGTAACAGAACCAGGTCCGAGACCCACAAGTCACCACATCTTGGATTCCCCTAGGTGTCTAGTTTTCAGAAATACACAGGTTTGGTGGGTTTCCCTAGGTGCTGGCTGAGCTAGAGGCCAAAATCTACAGGTAGGCACTTTGCCAAAAACACCCCTGTTTTCTTTCAAAAATTTGGATGAGTCCACGTTGCGCTTTGGGGTGTTTCCTGTCGCGGGCGCTAGGCCTACCCACACAAGTGAGGTATAATTTTTAACGGGAGACTTGGGGGAACGCTGGGTGGAAGGAAATTTGTGGCTTCTCTCAGATTCCAGAACTTTCTGACACAGAAATGTGAGAAACATGTGTTTTCTTAGCCAAATTTTGAGGTTTGCAAAGGATTCTGGGTAACAGAACCTGGTCCGAGCCCCACAAGTCACCACATCTTGGATTCCCCATGGTCTCTAGTTTTTAGAAATCCACAGGTTTGGTAGGTTTCCCTAGGTGCTGGCTGACCTAGAGGCCAAAATCTACAGGTAGGCACTTTGCAAAAAACACCTCTGTTTTCTTTGAAAAATTTGGATGTGTCCACATTGCACTTTGGGGCGTTTCCTGTCGCGGGCGCTAGGCCTACCCACACAAGTGGGGTATCATTTTTATCGGAAGACTTGGGGGAACGCTGGGTGGAAGGAAATTTGTGGCTCCTCTCAGATTCCAGAACTTTCTGCCACGGAAATGTGAGGAATATGTGTTTTTTTAGCCAAATTTTGAGGTTTGCAAAGGATTCTGGGTAACAAAACCAGGTCCGAGACCCACAAGTCACCACATCTTGGATTCCCCTAGGTCTCTAGTTTTCAGAAATACACAGGTTTGGTAGGTTTCCCTAGATGCTGGCTGAGCTAGAGGCCAAAATCTACAGGTAGGCACTTTGCAAAAAACACCTCTGTTTTCTTTCAAAAATTTTGATGTGTCCACGTTGCGCTTTGGGGTGTTTCCTGTCGCGGGCGCTAGGCCTACCCACACAAGTGAGGTATCATTTTTATCGGGAGACTTGGGGGAACGCTGGGTGGAAGGAAATTTGTGTCTCCTCTCAGATTCCAGAACTTTCTGCCACAGAAATGTGAGGAACATGTGTTTTTTTAGCCAAATATTGAGGTTTGCAAAGGATTCTGGGTAACAGAACCCGGTCCGAGCCCCACAAGTCACCCCATCTTGGATTCCCCTAGGTCTCTAGTTTTCAGAAATGCACAGGTTTGGTAGGTTCCCCTAGTTGCCGGCTGAGCTAGAGGCCAAAATCTACAGGTAGGCACTTTGCAAAAAACACCTCTGTTTTCTTTCAAAAATGTGGATGTGTCCACGTTGCACTTTGGGGTGTTTCCTGTCGCGGGCGCTAGGCCTACCCACACAAGTGAGGTATAATTTTTATCAGGAAACTTGGGAGAACGCTGGGTGGAAGGAAATTTGTGGCTCCTCTCTGATTTCAGAACTTTCTGCCACAGAAATGTGAGGAACATGTGTTTTTTTAGCCAAAGTTTGAGGTTTGCAAAGGATTCTGTGTAACAGAACCTGGTCCGAGCCCGACAAGTCACCCCATCTTGGATTCCCCTAGGTCTCTAGTTTTCAGAAATGCACAGGTTTGGTGGGTTTCCCTAGGTGCCGGCTGAGCTAGAGGCCAAAATCTACAGGTAGGCACTTTGCAAAAAACACCTCTGTTTTCTTTCAAAAATTTGGATGTGTCCACGTTGCGCTTTGGGGCGTTTCCTGTTGCGGGCGCTAGACCTACCCACACAGGTGAGGTATCATTTTTATCGGAAGACTTGGGGGAACGCTGGGTAGAAGGAAATTTGTGGCTCCTCTCAGATTCCAGAACGTTCTGTCACAGAAATGTGAGGAACATGTGTTTTTTTAGCCAAATTTTGAGGTTTGCAAAGGATTCTGGGTAACAGAACCTGGTCCGACCCCACAAGTCACCCCATCTTGGATTCCCCTAGGTCTCTAGTTTTCAGAAATGCACAGGTTTGGTAGGTTTCCCTAGTTGCCGGCTGAGCTAGAGGCCAAAATCTGCAGGTAGGCACTTTGCAAAAAACACCTCTGTTTTCTTTCAAAAATTTGGATGTGTCCACGTTGCACTTTGGGGTGTTTCCTGTAGCGGGCGCTAGGCCTACTCACACAAGTGAGGTATAATTTTTATCAGGAGACTTGGGAGAGCGCTGGGTGGAAGGAAATTTGTGGCTCCTCTCTGATTCCAGAACTTTCTGCCACAGAAATGTGAGGAACATGTGTTTTTTTAGCCAAATTTTGAGGTTTGCAAAGGATTCTGGGTAACAGAACCTGGTCCGAGCCCCACAAGTCACCCCATCTTGGATTCCCCTAGGTCTCTAGTTTTCAGAAATGCACAGGTTTGGTAGGTTTCCCTAGGTGGCGGCTGAGCTAGAGGCCAAAATCTACAGGTAGGCACTTTGCAAAAAACACCTCTGTTTTCTTTCAAAAATTTGGATGTGTCCACGTTGCGCTTTGGGGCGTTTCCTGTTGCGGGCGCTAGGCCTACCCACACAGGTGAGGTATCATTTTTATCGGAAGACTTGGGGGAACGCTGGGTGGAAGGAAATTTGTGGCTCCTCTCAGATTCCAGAACGTTCTGCCACAGAAATGTGAGGAACATGTGTTTTTTTAGCCAAATTTTGAGGTTTGCAGAGGATTCTGGGTAACAGAACCAGGTCCGAGACCCACAAGTCACCACATCTTGGATTCCCCTAGGTGTCTAGTTTTCAGAAATACACAGGTTTGGTGGGTTTCCCTAGGTGCTGGCTGAGCTAGAGGCCAAAATCTACAGGTAGGCACTTTGCCAAAAACACCCCTGTTTTCTTTCAAAAATTTGGATGAGTCCACGTTGCGCTTTGGGGTGTTTCCTGTCGCGGGCGCTAGGCCTACCCACACAAGTGAGGTATAATTTTTAACGGGAGACTTGGGGGAACGCTGGGTGGAAGGAAATTTGTGGCTTCTCTCAGATTCCAGAACTTTCTGACACAGAAATGTGAGAAACATGTGTTTTCTTAGCCAAATTTTGAGGTTTGCAAAGGATTCTGGGTAACAGAACCTGGTCCGAGCCCCACAAGTCACCACATCTTGGATTCCCCATGGTCTCTAGTTTTTAGAAATCCACAGGTTTGGTAGGTTTCCCTAGGTGCTGGCTGACCTAGAGGCCAAAATCTACAGGTAGGCACTTTGCAAAAAACACCTCTGTTTTCTTTGAAAAATTTGGATGTGTCCACATTGCACTTTGGGGCGTTTCCTGTCGCGGGCGCTAGGCCTACCCACACAAGTGGGGTATCATTTTTATCGGAAGACTTGGGGGAACGCTGGGTGGAAGGAAATTTGTGGCTCCTCTCAGATTCCAGAACTTTCTGCCACGGAAATGTGAGGAATATGTGTTTTTTTAGCCAAATTTTGAGGTTTGCAAAGGATTCTGGGTAACAAAACCAGGTCCGAGACCCACAAGTCACCACATCTTGGATTCCCCTAGGTCTCTAGTTTTCAGAAATACACAGGTTTGGTAGGTTTCCCTAGATGCTGGCTGAGCTAGAGGCCAAAATCTACAGGTAGGCACTTTGCAAAAAACACCTCTGTTTTCTTTCAAAAATTTTGATGTGTCCACGTTGCGCTTTGGGGTGTTTCCTGTCGCGGGCGCTAGGCCTACCCACACAAGTGAGGTATCATTTTTATCGGGAGACTTGGGGGAACGCTGGGTGGAAGGAAATTTGTGTCTCCTCTCAGATTCCAGAACTTTCTGCCACAGAAATGTGAGGAACATGTGTTTTTTTAGCCAAATATTGAGGTTTGCAAAGGATTCTGGGTAACAGAACCCGGTCCGAGCCCCACAAGTCACCCCATCTTGGATTCCCCTAGGTCTCTAGTTTTCAGAAATGCACAGGTTTGGTAGGTTCCCCTAGTTGCCGGCTGAGCTAGAGGCCAAAATCTACAGGTAGGCACTTTGCAAAAAACACCTCTGTTTTCTTTCAAAAATGTGGATGTGTCCACGTTGCACTTTGGGGTGTTTCCTGTCGCGGGCGCTAGGCCTACCCACACAAGTGAGGTATAATTTTTATCAGGAAACTTGGGAGAACGCTGGGTGGAAGGAAATTTGTGGCTCCTCTCTGATTTCAGAACTTTCTGCCACAGAAATGTGAGGAACATGTGTTTTTTTAGCCAAAGTTTGAGGTTTGCAAAGGATTCTGTGTAACAGAACCTGGTCCGAGCCCGACAAGTCACCCCATCTTGGATTCCCCTAGGTCTCTAGTTTTCAGAAATGCACAGGTTTGGTAGGTTTCCCCAGGTGCTGGCTGAGCTAGAGGCCAAAATCTACAGGTACGCACTTTGCAAAAAACACCTCTGTTTTCTTTCAAAAATTTGGATGTGTCCACTTTGCGCTTTGGGGCGTTTCCTGTTGCGGGCGCTAGGCCTACCCACACAGGTGAGTTATCATTTTTATCGGAAGACTTGGGGGAACGCTGGGTGGAAGGAAATTTGTGGCTCCTCTCAGATTCCAGAACGTTCTGCCACAGAAATGTGAGGAACATGTGTTTTTTTAGCCAAATTTTGAGGTTTGAAAAGGATTCTGGGTAACAGAACCAGGTCCGAGACCCACAAGTCACCACATCTTGGATTCCCCTAGGTCTCTAGTTTTCAGAAATACACAGGTTTGGTAGGTTTCCCTAGATGCTGGCTGAGCTAGAGGCCAAAATCTACAGGTAGGCACTTTGCAAAAAACACCTCTGTTTTCTTTCAAAAATTTGGATGTGTCCACGTTGCTCTTTGGGGTGTTTCCTGTCGCGGGCGCTAGGCCTACCCACACAAGTGAGGTATCATTTTTATCGGGAGACTTGGGGGAACGCTGGGTGGAAGGAAATTTGTGGCTCCTCTCAGATTCCAGAACTTTCTGCCACAGAAATGTGAGGAACATGTGTTTTTTTAGCCAAATATTAAGGTTTGCAAAGGATTCTGGGTAACAGAACCCGGTCCGAGCCCCACAAGTCACCCGATCTTGGATTCCCCTAGGTCTCTAGATTTCAGAAATACACAGGTTTGGTAGGTTTCCCTAGGTGCTGGCTGAGCTAGAGGCCAAAATCTACAGGTAGGCACTTTGCAAAAAACACCTCTGTTTTCTTTCAAAAATTTGGATGTGTCCACGTTGTGCTTTGGGGTGTTTCCTGTCGCGGGCGCTAGGCCTACCCACACAAGTGAGGTATCATTTTTATCGGGAGACTTGGGGGAATGCTGGGTGGAAGGAAATTTGTGGCTCCTCTCAGATTCCAGAACTTTCTGCCACAGAAATGTGAGGAACATGTGTTTTTTTAGCCAAATATTGAGGTTTGCAAAGGATTCTGGGTAACAGAACCTGGTCCAACCCCACAAGTCACCCCATCTTGGATTCCCCTAGGTCTCAAGTTTTCAGAAATGCACAGGTTTGGTAGGTTTCCCTAGGTGCCGGCTGAGCTAGAGGCCAAAATCTACAGGTAGGCACTTTGCAAAAAACACCTCTGTTTTCTTTAAAAAATTTGGATGTGTCCACGTTGCGCTTTGGGGCGTTTCCTGTTGCGGGCGCTAGGCCTTCCCACACAGGTGAGGTATCATTTTTATCGGAAGACTTGGGGGAACGCTGGGTGGAAGGAAATTTGTGGCTCCTCTCAGATTCCAGAACGTTCTGCCACAGAAATGTGAGGAACATGTGTTTTTTTAGCCACATTTTGAGGTTTGAAAAGGATTCTGGGTAACAGAACCAGGTCCGAGACCCACAAGTCACCACATCTTGGATTCCCCTAGGTCTCTAGTTTTCAGAAATGCACAGGTTTGGTAGGTTTCCCTAGTTGCCGGCTGAGCTAGAGGCCAAAATCTACAGGTAGGCACTTTGCAAAAAACACCTCTGTTTTCTTTAAAAAATGTGGATGTGTCCACGTTCCCCTTTGGGGTGTTTCCTGTCGCGGGCGCTAGGCCTACCCACACAAGTGAGGTATAATTTTTATCAGGAGACTTGGGGGAAAGCTGGGTGGAAGGAAATTTGTGGCTCCTCTCTGATTTCAGAACTTTCTGCCACAGAAATGTGAGGAACATGTGTTTTTTTAGCCAAAGTTTGAGGTTTGCAAAGGATTCTGGGTAACAGAACCTGGTCCGAGCACGACATGTCACCCCATCTTGGATTCCCCTAGGTCTCTAGTTTTCAGAAATGCACAGGTTTGGTAGGTTTCCCTAGGTGCCGGCTGAGCTAGAGGCCAAAATCTACAGGTAGGCACTTTGCAAAAAACACCTCTGTTTTCTTTCAAAAATTTGGATGTTTCCACGTTGCGCTTTGGGGCGTTTCCTGTCGCGGGCGCTAGGCCTACCCACACAGGTGAGGTATCATTTTAATTGGAAGACTTGGGGGAACGCTGGGTGGAAGGAAATTTGTGGCTCCTCTCAGATTCAGAACTTTCTCCCACAGAAATGTGAGGAACATGTGTTTTTTTAGCCAAATTTTGAGGTTTGCAAAGGATTCTGGGTAACAGAACCTGGTCCGAGCCCCACAAGTCACCCCATCTTGGAATCCCCTAGGTCTCTCGTTTTCAGAAATGCACAGGTTTGGTAGGTTTCACTAGGTGCCGGCTGAGCTAGAGGCCAAAATCTACAGGTAGGCACTTTGCAAAAAAAACCTCTGTTTTCTTTCAAAAATTTGGATGTGTCGACGTTGCGCTTTGGGGCGTTTACTGTTGCGGGCGCTAGGCCTACCCACACAGGTGAGGTATCATTTTTATCGGAAGACTTGGGGGAACGCTGGGTGGAAGGAAATTTGTGGCTCCTCTCAGATTCCAGAACGTTCTGCCACAGAAATGTGAGGAACATGTGTTTTTTTAGCCACATTTTGAGGTTTGAAAAGGATTCTGGGTAACAGAACTAGGTCCGAGACCCACAAGTCACCACATCTTGGATTCCCCTAGGTCTCTAGTTTTCAGAAATGCACAGGTTTGGTAGGTTTCCCTAGTTGCCGGCTGAGCTAGAGGCCAAAATCTACAGGTAGGCACTTTGCAAAAAACACCTCTGTTTTCTTTAAAAAATGTGGATGTGTCCACGTTCCCCTTTGGGGTGTTTCCTGTCGCGGGCGCTAGGCCTACCCACACAAGTGAGGTATAATTTTTATCAGGAGACTTGGGGGAAAGCTGGGTGGAAGGAAATTTGTGGCTCCTCTCTGATTTCAGAACTTTCTGCCACAGAAATGTGAGGAACATGTGTTTTTTTAGCCAAAGTTTGAGGTTTGCAAAGGATTCTGGTTAACAGAACCTGGGCCGAGCCCGACATGTCACCCCATCTTGGATTCCCCTAGGTCTCTAGTTTTCAGAAATGCACTGGTTTGGTAGGTTTCCCTAGTTGCCGGCTGAGCTAGAGGCCAAAATCTACAGGTAGGCACTTTGCAAAAAACACCTCTGTTTTCTTTCAAAAATTTGGATGTGTCCACATTGCACTTTGGGGTGTTTCCTGTAGCGGGCGCTAGGCCTACCCACACAAGTGAGGTATAATTTTTATCAGGAGACTTGGGAGAACGCTGGGTGGAAGGAAATTTGTGTCTCCTCTCTGATTCCAGAACTTTCTGCCACAGAAATGTGAGGAACATGTGTTTTTTTAGCCAAATTTTGAGGTTTGCAAAGGATTCTGGGTAACAGAACCTGGTCCGAGCCCCACAAGTCACCCCATCTTGGCTTCCCCTAGGTCTCAAGTTTTCAGAAATGCACAGGTTTGGTAGGTTTCCCTAGGTGCCGGCTGAGCTAGAGGCCAAAATCTACAGGTAGGCACTTTGCAAAAAACACCTCTGTTTTCTTTCAAAAATGTGGATGTCTCCACGTTGCGCTTTGGGGCGTTTCCTGTTGCGGGCGCTAGGCCTACCCACACAGGTGAGGTATCATTTTTATCGGAAGACTTGGGGGAACGCTGGGTGGAAGGAAATTTGTGGCTCCTCTCAGATTCCAGAACGTTCTGCCTCAGAAATGTGAGGAACATGTGTTTTTTTAGCCACATTTTGAGGTTTGCAAATGATTCTGGGTAACAGAACCAGGTCCGAGACCCACAAGTCACCACATCTTGGATTCCCCTAGGTCTCTAGTTTTCAGAAATGCACAGGTTTGGTAGGTTTCCCTAGTTGCCGGCTGAGCTAGAGGCCAAAATCTACAGGTAGGCACTTTGCAAAAAACACCTCTGTTTTCTTTCAAAAATTTGGATGTGTCCACGTTGCACTTTGGGGTGATTCCTGTAGCGGGCGCTAGGCCTACCCACACAAGTGAGGTATAATTTTTATCAGGAGACTTGGGGGAACGCTGGGTGGAAGGAAATTTGTGGCTCCTCTCTGATTTCAGAACTTTCTGCCACAGAAATGTGAGGAACGTGTTTTTTTAGCCAAAGTTTGAGGTTTGCAAAGGATTCTGGGTAACAGAACCTGGTCCGAGCCCGACATGTCACCCCATCTTGGATTCCCCTAGGTCTCTAGTTTTCAGAAATGCACAGGTTTGGTAGGTTTCCCTAGGTGCCGGCTGAGCTAGAGGCCAAAATCTACAGGTAGGCACTTTGCAAAAAACACCTCTGTTTTCTTTCAAAAATTTGGATGTTTCCACGTTGCGCTTTGGGGCGTTTCCTGTCGCGGGCGCTAGGCCTACCCACACAGGTGAGGTATCATTTTAATTGGAAGACTTGGGGGAACGCTGGGTGGAAGGAAATTTGTGGCTCCTCTCAGATTCAGAACTTTCTCCCACAGAAATGTGAGGAACATGTGTTTTTTTAGCCAAATTTTGAGGTTTGCAAAGGATTCTGGGTAACAGAACCTGGTCCGAGCCCCACAAGTCACCCCATCTTGGAATCCCCTAAATCTCTCATTTTCAGAAATGCACAGGTTTGGTAGGTTTCCCTAGGTGCCGGCTGAGCTAGAGGCCAAAATCTACAGGTAGGCACTTTGCAAAAAAAAACTCTGTTTTCTTTCAAAAATTTGGATGATTCGACGTTGCGCTTTGGGGCGTTTACTGTTGCGGGCGCTAGGCCTACCCACACAGGTGAGGTATCATTTTTATCGGAAGACTTGGGGGAACGCTGGGTGGAAGGAAATTTGTGGCTCCTCTCAGATTCCAGAACGTTCTGCCACAGAAATGTGAGGAACATGTGTTTTTTTAGCCAAATTTTGAGGTTTGCAAAGGATTCTGGGTAACAGAACCTGGTCCGAGCCCCACAAGTCACCCCATCTTGGAATCCCCTAGGTCTCTCGTTTTCAGAAATGCACAGGTTTGGTAGGTTTCCCTAGGTGCCCGCTGAGCTAGAGGCCAAAATCTACAGGTAGGCACTTTGCAAAAAAAACCTCTGTTTTCTTTCAAAAATTTGGATGTGTCGACGTTGCGCTTTGGGGCGTTTACTGTTGCGGGCGCTAGGCCTACCCACACAGGTGAGGTATCATTTTTATCGGAAGACTTGCGGGAACGCTGGGTGGAAGGAAATTTGTGGCTCCTCTCAGATTCCAGAACGTTCTGCCACAGAAATGTGAGGAACATGTGTTTTTTTAGCCAAATTTTGAGGTTTGCAAAGGATTCTGGGTAACAGAACCAGGTCCGAGACCCACAAGTCACCACATCTTGGATTCCCCTAGGTCTCTAGTTTTCAGAAATACACAGGTTTGGTGGGTTTCCCTAGGTGCTGGCTGAGCTAGAAGCCAAAATCTACAGGTAGGCACTTTGCAAAAAACACCTCTGTTTTCTTTCAAAAATTTGGATGTGTCCACGTTGCGCTTTGGGGTGTTTCCTGTCGCGGGCACTAGGCCTACCCACACAAGTGAGGTATCATTTTTATCGGGAGACTTGGGGGAATGCTGGGTGGAAGGAAATTTGTGGCTCCTCTCAGATTCCAGAACTTTCTGCCACAGAAATGTGAGGAACATGTGTTTTTTTAGCCAAATATTGAGTTTTGCAAAGGATTCTGGGTAACAGAACCTGGTCCGACCCCACAAGTCACCGCATCTTGGATTCCCCTAGGTCTCTAGTTTTCAGAAATGCACAGGTTTGGTAGGTTTCCCTAGTTGCCGGCTGAGCTAGAGGCCAAAATCTACACGTAGGCACTTTGCAAAAAACACCTCTGTTTTCTTTCAAAAATTTGGATGTGTCCACGTTGCACTTTGGGGTGATTCCTGTAGCGGGCGATAGGCCTACCCACACAAGTGAGGTATAATTTTTATCAGGACACTTGGGAGAACGCTGGGTGGAAGGAAATTTGTGGCTCCTCTCTGATTCCAGAACTTTCTGCCACAGAAATGTGAGGAACATGTGTTTTTTTAGCCAAAGTTTGAGGTTTGCAAAGGATTCTGGGTAACAGAACCTGGTCCGAGCCCGACAAGTCACCCCATCTTGGATTCCCCTAGGTCTCTAGTTTTAAGAAATGCACAGGTTTGGTAGGTTTCCCTAGTTGCCGGCTGAGCTAGAGGCCAAAATCTACAGGTAAGCACTTTGCAAAAAACACCTCTGTTTTCTTTCAAAAATGTGGATGTGTCAACGTTGCACTTTGGGGTGTTTCCTGTCGCGGGCGCTAGGCCTACCCACACAAGTGAGGTATAATTTTTATCAGGAGACTTGGGAGAACGCTGGGTGGAAGGAAATTTGTGGCTCCTCTCTGATTCCAGAACTTTCTGCCACAGAAATGTGCGGAACATGTGTTTTTTTAGCCAAAGTTTGAGGTTTGCAAAGGATTCTGTGTAACAGAACCTGGTCTGAGCCCGACAAGTCACCCCATCTTGGATTCCCCTAGGTCTCTAGTTTTCAGAAATGCACAGGTTTGGTAGGTTTCCCTAGGTGCCGGCTGAGCTAGAGTCCAAATTCTACAGGTAGGCACTTTGCAAAAAACACCTCTGTTTTCTTTCAAAAATTTGGATGTGTCCACGTTGCGCTTTGGGGCGTTTCCTGTCGCGGGCGCTAGGCCTACCCACACAGGTGAGGTATTATTTTAATTGGAAGACTTGGGGGAACGCTGGGTGGAAGGAAATTTGTGGCTCCTCTCAGATTCAGAACTTTCTCCCACAGAAATGTGAGGAACATGTGTTTTTTTAGCCAAATTTTGAGGTTTGCAAAGGATTCTGGGTAACAGAACCTGGTCCGAGCCCCACAAGTCACCCCATCTTTGATTTCCCTAGGTCTCTAGTTTTCAAAATGCACAGGGTTGATAGGTTTCCCTATGTGCCGGCTGAGCTAGAGGCCAAAATCTACAGGTAGGCACTTTGCAAAAAACACCTCTGTTTTCTTTTAAAAATTTGGATGTGTCCACATTGCGCTTTGGGGCGTTTCCTGTCGCGGGCGGTAGACCTACCCACACAAGTGAGGTATCATTTTTATCGGGACACTTGGGGGAATGCTGGGTGGAAGGAAATTTGTGGCTCCTCCCAGATTCCAGAACTTTCTGCCACAGAAATGTGAGGAACATGTTTTTTTAGCCAAAGTTTGAGGTTTGCAAAGGATTCTGGGTAACAGAACCTGGTCCAAGCACCACAAGTCACCCCATCTTCGATTCCCCTAGGTCTCTAGTTTTCAGAAATGCACAGGTTTGGTAGGTTTCCCTAGGTGCCGGCTGAGCTAGAAGCCAAAATCTACAGGTAGGCACTTTGCAAAAAACACCTCTGTTTTCTTTAAAAAGTTTGGATGTGTCCACGTTGCGCTTTGGGGCGTTTCCTGTCGCGGGCGCTAGGCCTACCCACACAAGTGAAGTATCATTTTTATCAGGAGACTTGGGGGGAACGCTGGATGGAAGGAAATTTGTGGCTCCTCTCAGATTCCAGAACTTTCTGCCACAGAAATGTGAGGAACATGTGTTTTTTTAGCCAAATTTTCAGGTTTGCAAAGGATTATGGGTAACAGAACCTGGTCCGAGCCCCACAAGTCACCCCATCTTGGATTTCCCTAGGTCTCTAGTTTTCAAAAAGGCACAGGGTTGATAGTTTTCCCTATGTGCCGGCTGAGCTAGAGGCCAAAATCTACAGGTAGGCACTTTGCAAAAAACACCTTTGTTTTCTTTAAAAAATTTGGATGTGTCCACGTTGCGCTTTGGGGCGTTTCCTGTCGCGGGCGCTAGGCCTACCCACACAGGTGAGGTATAATTTTTATTGGAAGACTTGGGGGAATGCTCGGTGGAAGGAAATTTGTGGCTCCTCTCAGATTCCAGAACTTTCTCCCACAGAAATGTGAGGAACATGTGTTTTTTTAGCCAAATTTTGAGGTTTGAAAAGGATTCTGGGTAACAGAACCAGGTCCGAGACCCACAAGTCACCACATCTTGGATTCCCCTAGGTCTCTAGTTTTCAGAAATACACAGGTTTGGTAGGTTTCCCTAGATGCTGGCTGAGCTAGAGGCCAAAATCTACAGGTAGGCACTTTGCAAAAAACACCTCTGTTTTCTTTCAAAAATTTGGATGTGTCCACGTTGCTCTTTGGGGTGTTTCCTGTCGCGGGCGCTAGGCCTACCCACACAATTGAGGTATCATTTTTATCGGGAGACTTGGGGGAACGCTGGGTGGAAGGAAATTTGTGGCTCCTCTCAGATTCCAGAACTTTCTGCCACAGAAATGTGAGGAACATGTGTTTTTTTAGCCAAATATTAAGGTTTGCAAAGGATTCTGGGTAACAGAACCCGGTCCGAGCCCCACAAGTCACCCGATCTTGGATTCCCCTAGGTCTCTAGATTTCAGAAATACACAGGTTTGGTAGGTTTCCCTAGGTGCTGGCTGAGCTAGAGGCCAAAATCTACAGGTAGGCACTTTGCAAAAAACACCTCTGTTTTCTTTCAAAAATTTGGATGTGTCCACGTTGTGCTTTGGGGTGTTTCCTGTCGCGGGCGCTAGGCCTACCCACACAAGTGAGGTATCATTTTTATCGGGAGACTTGGGGGAATGCTGGGTGGAAGGAAATTTGTGGCTCCTCTCAGATTCCAGAACTTTCTGCCACAGAAATGGGAGGAACATGTGTTTTTTTAGCCAAATATTGAGGTTTGCAAAGGATTCTGGGTAACAGAACCTGGTCCGACCCCACAAGTCACCCCATCTTGGATTCCCCTAGGTCTCTAGTTTTCAGAAATGCACAGGTTTGGTAGGTTTCCCTAGTTGCCGGCTGAGCTAGAGGCCAAAATCTACAGGTAGGCACTTTGCAAAAAACACCTCTGTTTTCTTTAAAAAATGTGGATGTGTCCACGTTCCCCTTTGGGGTGTTTCCTGTCGCGGGCGCTAGGCCTACCCACACAAGTGAGGTATAATTTTTATCAGGAAACTTGGGGGAACGCTGGGTGGAAGGAAATTTGTGTCTCCTCTCAGATTCCAGAACTTTCTGCCACAGAAATGTGAGGAACATGTGTTTTTTTAGCCAAATATTGAGGTTTGCAAAGGATTCTGGGTAACAAAACCCGGACCGAGCCCGACAAGTCACCCCATCTTGGATTCCCCTAGGTCTCTAGTTTTCAGAAATGCACAGGTTTGGTAGGTTTCCCTAGTTGCCGGCTGAGCTAGAGGCCAAAATCTACAGGTAGGCACTTTGCAAAAAACACCTGTTTTCTTTCAAAAATGTGGATGTGTCCACGTTGCACTTTGGGGTGTTTCCTGTCGCGGGCACTAGGCCTACCCACACAAGTGAGGTATAATTTTTATCAGGAAACTTGGGAGAACGCTGGGTGGAAGGAAATTTGTGGCTCCTCTCTGATTTCAGAACTTTCTGCCACAGAAATGTGAGGAACATGTGTTTTTTTAGCCAAAGTTTGAGGTTTGCAAAGGATTCTGTGTAACAGAACCTGGTCCGAGCCCGACAAGTCACCCCATCTTGGATTCCCCTAGGTCTCTAGTTTTCAGAAATGCACAGGTTTGGTAGGTTTCCCCAGGTGCTGGCTGAGCTAGAGGCCAAAATCTACAGGTACGCACTTTGCAAAAAACACCTCTGTTTTCTTTCAAAAATTTGGATGTGTCCACTTTGCGCTTTGGGGCGTTTCCTGTTGCGGGCGCTAGGCCTACCCACACAGGTGAGTTATCATTTTTATCGGAAGACTTGGGGGAACGCTGGGTGGAAGGAAATTTGTGGCTCCTCTCAGATTCCAGAACGTTCTGCCACAGAAATGTGAGGAACATGTGTTTTTTTAGCCAAATTTTGAGGTTTGAAAAGGATTCTGGGTAACAGAACCTGGTCCGAGCCCCACAAGTCACCCGATCTTGGATTCCCCTAGGTCTCTAGATTTCAGAAATACACAGGTTTGGTAGGTTTCCCTAGATGCTGGCTGAGCTAGAGGCCAAAATCTACAGGTAGGCACTTTGCAAAAAACACCTCTGTTTTCTTTCAAAAATTTGGATGTGTCCACGTTGCTCTTTGGGGTGTTTCCTGTCGCGGGCGCTAGGCCTACCCACACAAGTGAGGTATCATTTTTATCGGGAGACTTGGGGGAACGCTGGGTGGAAGGAAATTTGTGGCTCCTCTCAGATTCCAGAACTTTCTGCCACAGAAATGTGAGGAACATGTGTTTTTTTAGCCAAATATTAAGGTTTGCAAAGGATTCTGGGTAACAGAACCCGGTCCGAGCCCCACAAGTCACCCGATCTTGGATTCCCCTAGGTCTCTAGATTTCAGAAATACACAGGTTTGGTAGGTTTCCCTAGGTGCTGGCTGAGCTAGAGGCCAAAATCTACAGGTAGGCACTTTGCAAAAAACACCTCTGTTTTCTTTCAAAAATTTGGATGTGTCCACGTTGTGCTTTGGGGTGTTTCCTGTCGCGGGCGCTAGGCCTACCCACACAAGTGAGGTATCATTTTTATCGGGAGACTTGGGGGAATGCTGGGTGGAAGGAAATTTGTGGCTCCTCTCAGATTCCAGAACTTTCTGCCACAGAAATGTGAGGAACATGTGTTTTTTTAGCCAAATATTGAGGTTTGCAAAGGATTCTGGGTAACAGAACCTGGTCCAACCCCACAAGTCACCCCATCTTGGATTCCCCTAGGTCTCTAGTTTTCAGAAATGCACAGGTTTGGTAGGTTTCCCAGGTTGCCAGCTGAGCTAGAGGCCAAAATCTACAGGTAGGCACTTTGCAAAAAACACCTCTGTTTTCTTTAAAAAATTTGGATGTGTCCACATTGCACTTTGGGGTGTTTCCTGTAGCGGGCGCTAGGCCTACCCACACAAGTGAGGTATAATTTTTATCAGGAGACTTGGGAGAACGCTGGGTGGAAGGAAATTTGTGGCTCCTCTCTGATTCCAGAACTTTCTGCCACAGAAATGTGAGGAACATGTGTTTTTTTAGCCAAATTTTGAGGTTTGCAAAGGATTCTGGGTAACAGAACCTGGTCCGAGCCCCACAAGTCACCCCATCTTGGATTCCCCTAGGTCTCAAGTTTTCAGAAATGCACAGGTTTGGTAGGTTTCCCTAGGTGCCGGCTGAGCTAGAGGCCAAAATCTACAGGTAGGCACTTTGCAAAAAACACCTCTGTTTTCTTTCAAAAATTTGGATGTTTCCACGTTGCGCTTTGGGGCGTTTCCTGTCGCGGGCGCTAGGCCTACCCACACAGGTGAGGTATCATTTTAATTGGAAGACTTGGGGGAACGCTGGGTGGAAGGAAATTTGTGGCTCCTCTCAGATTCAGAACTTTCTCCCACAGAAATGTGAGGAACATGTGTTTTTTTAGCCAAATTTTGAGGTTTGCAAAGGATTCTGGGTAACAGAACCTGGTCCGAGCCCCACAAGTCACCCCATCTTGGAATCCCCTAGGTCTCTCGTTTTCAGAAATGCACAGGTTTGGTAGGTTTCACTAGGTGCCGGCTGAGCTAGAGGCCAAAATCTACAGGTAGGCACTTTGCAAAAAAAACCTCTGTTTTCTTTCAAAAATTTGGATGTGTCGACGTTGCGCTTTGGGGCGTTTACTGTTGCGGGCGCTAGGCCTACCCACACAGGTGAGGTATCATTTTTATCGGAAGACTTGGGGGAACGCTGGGTGGAAGGAAATTTGTGGCTCCTCTCAGATTCCAGAACGTTCTGCCACAGAAATGTGAGGAACATGTGTTTTTTTAGCCACATTTTGAGGTTTGAAAAGGATTCTGGGTAACAGAACCAGGTCCGAGACCCACAAGTCACCACATCTTGGATTCCCCTAGGTCTCTAGTTTTCAGAAATGCACAGGTTTGGTAGGTTTCCCTAGTTGCCGGCTGAGCTAGAGGCCAAAATCTACAGGTAGGCACTTTGCAAAAAACACCTCTGTTTTCTTTAAAAAATGTGGATGTGTCCACGTTCCCCTTTGGGGTGTTTCCTGTCGCGGGCGCTAGGCCTACCCACACAAGTGAGGTATAATTTTTATCAGGAGACTTGGGGGAAAGCTGGGTGGAAGGAAATTTGTGGCTCCTCTCTGATTTCAGAACTTTCTGCCACAGAAATGTGAGGAACATGTGTTTTTTTAGCCAAAGTTTGAGGTTTGCAAAGGATTCTGGGTAACAGAACCTGGGCCGAGCCCGACATGTCACCCCATCTTGGATTCCCCTAGGTCTCTAGTTTTCAGAAATGCACTGGTTTGGTAGGTTTCCCTAGTTGCCGGCTGAGCTAGAGGCCAAAATCTACAGGTAGGCACTTTGCAAAAAACACCTCTGTTTTCTTTCAAAAATTTGGATGTGTCCACATTGCACTTTGGGGTGTTTCCTGTAGCGGGCGCTAGGCCTACCCACACAAGTGAGGTATAATTTTTATCAGGAGACTTGGGAGAACGCTGGGTGGAAGGAAATTTGTGTCTCCTCTCTGATTCCAGAACTTTCTGCCACAGAAATGTGAGGAACATGTGTTTTTTTAGCCAAATTTTGAGGTTTGCAAAGGATTCTGGGTAACAGAACCTGGTCCGAGCCCCACAAGTCACCCCATCTTGGCTTCCCCTAGGTCTCAAGTTTTCAGAAATGCACAGGTTTGGTAGGTTTCCCTAGGTGCCGGCTGAGCTAGAGGCCAAAATCTACAGGTAGGCACTTTGCAAAAAACACCTCTGTTTTCTTTCAAAAATGTGGATGTCTCCACGTTGCGCTTTGGGGCGTTTCCTGTTGCGGGCGCTAGGCCTACCCACACAGGTGAGGTATCATTTTTATCGGAAGACTTGGGGGAACGCTGGGTGGAAGGAAATTTGTGGCTCCTCTCAGATTCCAGAACGTTCTGCCTCAGAAATGTGAGGAACATGTGTTTTTTTAGCCACATTTTGAGGTTTGCAAATGATTCTGGGTAACAGAACCAGGTCCGAGACCCACAAGTCACCACATCTTGGATTCCCCTAGGTCTCTAGTTTTCAGAAATGCACAGGTTTGGTAGGTTTCCCTAGTTGCCGGCTGAGCTAGAGGCCAAAATCTACAGGTAGGCACTTTGCAAAAAACACCTCTGTTTTCTTTCAAAAATTTGGATGTGTCCACGTTGCACTTTGGGGTGATTCCTGTAGCGGGCGCTAGGCCTACCCACACAAGTGAGGTATAATTTTTATCAGGAGACTTGGGGGAACGCTGGGTGGAAGGAAATTTGTGGCTCCTCTCTGATTTCAGAACTTTCTGCCACAGAAATGTAAGGAACGTGTTTTTTTAGCCAAAGTTTGAGGTTTGCAAAGGATTCTGGGTAACAGAACCTGGTCCGAGCCCGACATGTCACCCCATCTTGGATTCCCCTAGGTCTCTAGTTTTCAGAAATGCACAGGTTTGGTAGGTTTCCCTAGGTGCCGGCTGAGCTAGAGGCCAAAATCTACAGGTAGGCACTTTGCAAAAAACACCTCTGTTTTCTTTCAAAAATTTGGATGTTTCCACGTTGCGCTTTGGGGCGTTTCCTGTCGCGGGCGCTAGGCCTACCCACACAGGTGAGGTATCATTTTAATTGGAAGACTTGGGGGAACGCTGGGTGGAAGGAAATTTGTGGCTCCTCTCAGATTCAGAACTTTCTCCCACAGAAATGTGAGGAACATGTGTTTTTTTAGCCAAATTTTGAGGTTTGCAAAGGATTCTGGGTAACAGAACCTGGTCCGAGCCCCACAATTCACCCCATCTTGGAATCCCCTAAATCTCTCATTTTCAGAAATGCACAGGTTTGGTAGGTTTCCCTAGGTGCCGGCTGAGCTAGAGGCCAAAATCTACAGGTAGGCACTTTGCAAAAAAAACCTCTGTTTTCTTTCAAAAATTTGGATGTGTCGACGTTGCGCTTTGGGGCGTTTACTGTTGCGGGCGCTAGGCCTGCCCACACAGGTGAGGTATCATTTTTATCGGAAGACTTGGGGGAACGCTGGGTGGAAGGAAATTTGTGGCTCCTCTCAGATTCCAGAACGTTCTGCCACAGAAATGTGAGGAACATGTGTTTTTTTAGCCAAATTTTGAGGTTTGCAAAGGATTCTGGGTAACAGAACCTGGTCCGAGCCCCACAAGTCACCCCATCTTGGAATCCCCTAGGTCTCTCGTTTTCAGAAATGCACAGGTTTGGTAGGTTTCCCTAGGTGCCGGCTGAGCTAGAGGCCAAAATCTACAGGTAGGCACTTTGCAAAAAAAAACCTCTGTTTTCTTTCAAAAATTTGGATGTGTCGACGTTGCGCTTTGGGGCGTTTACTGTTGCGGGCGCTAGGCCTACCCACACAGGTGAGGTATCATTTTTATCGGAAGACTTGCGGGAACGCTGGGTGGAAGGAAATTTGTGGCTCCTCTCAGATTCCAGAACGTTCTGCCACAGAAATGTGAGGAACATGTGTTTTTTTAGCCAAATTTTGAGGTTTGCAAAGGATTCTGGGTAACAGAACCAGGTCCGAGACCCACAAGTCACCACATCTTGGATTCCCCTAGGTCTCTAGTTTTCAGAAATACACAGGTTTGGTGGGTTTCCCTAGGTGCTGGCTGAGCTAGAAGCCAAAATCTACAGGTAGGCACTTTGCAAAAAACACCTCTGTTTTCTTTCAAAAATTTGGATGTGTCCACGTTGCGCTTTGGGGTGTTTCCTGTCGCGGGCACTAGGCCTACCCACACAAGTGAGGTATCATTTTTATCGGGAGACTTGGGGGAATGCTGGGTGGAAGGAAATTTGTGGCTCCTCTCAGATTCCAGAACTTTCTGCCACAGAAATGTGAGGAACATGTGTTTTTTTAGCCAAATATTGAGTTTTGCAAAGGATTCTGGGTAACAGAACCTGGTCCGACCCCACAAGTCACCGCATCTTGGATTCCCCTAGGTCTCTAGTTTTCAGAAATGCACAGGTTTGGTAGGTTTCCCTAGTTGCCGGCTGAGCTAGAGGCCAAAATCTACACGTAGGCACTTTGCAAAAAACACCTCTGTTTTCTTTCAAAAATTTGGATGTGTCCACGTTGCACTTTGGGGTGATTCCTGTAGCGGGCGATAGGCCTACCCACACAAGTGAGGTATAACTTTTATCAGGACACTTGGGAGAACGCTGGGTGGAAGGAAATTTGTGGCTCCTCTCTGATTCCAGAACTTTCTGCCAC